>NC_142952.1:22465509-22578009 GCF_046866305.1 Octopus bimaculoides
GGATGCATCCATCCTGTAGATGAAAAATGGTTTGTGTCTAAACAAAAGAAACCCTTCTTGTCATAATTATGTGTACATATATTTGTGTTTATGATGGGTTGTAGTAGGGTGTGAGTGCACTCTGGGTATAAACGAAAGCACATGACGACGTGTGAGAGCTGTCGCCGGTATCTAAGAGATGGTTGAGTGAGGTATGGCTGAGAAGAATCGATATATTTCGAATTTTTTTTTTTTCTGAACAATGACTATCAAATAGTGATTTATAAGAATAATTTAAATCGAGTGAATTTTTATGAGTATTGTACATATGAAGGTGGAACCCTCATTTTTGTGACATTTGCTTTTTAAAAGGTATATCTAGCGAGAAATAAAGGAGAGAGATCGGCCGTGCTTCCGCAAATGGCTAAAATAATTCATAAGTAGTAAATAATCAAAGAGAATCTTACCTGAAATTCAGCCTGGGTTATTTTCAGTTGCTCGTTTAAGTTAAGGTATTTAGAAACCTCTTCCTTTCGTTGAGCCCTTTCCTTTTTCAATTCGGGACTCCAAAAAGTTTTAATACTGTTCATGCAAGAGTTTAATTTTTCATTTGAATTTTCTGCATCCCTTTGATACTGTAAACAGTCTCTATTTAATTCGGCTATTTGGTTTTGCAAATCCAAAATAATCTGGTCTTTAAGTCGGACATCCATGACGGACTGCGAAGTGAAACTGGAAGAAAGTACCTCGGCCATATCAAAACTTCGATTGCGGTTGTGATGGAAAGCATAGTCCCTTTCCAAGGACCTAGCTCCCATGTGAGGATACTCCCTGTCTAAAGAACGATCACGAGATGACGAAGAGGAGAGTTGGTAACTAGGGCGGCGTTCTCGGACACTACCAGAGCTGGTGGGGGCCAAATCGCGGTGATCTCGACCGCCAGTGCCCAACGTTGGATACCTATTGGTTTCGGATGATTGTGATCGACCATCTGAATAAATACCTGAAGAGGACATTCTCTCAATATCGCTATTTCTTTCTAAAGACCGATCTCGCATAAAGCTTCTTACACTAGTCATGCTACTGGAACGGCTGTCATAGAGGGAAGGAATCGGACTTGTGTGCCCATCTAGGACATAAGATTGGCTCAGGTTGTATGCTGAATTTACAGACTGAATGCTGTCTGTGGACATGTCTAGGGGGCTGCTGGAACGGCTACCTTGGCTACTACTATCCGTTCCGCTGGACCTACTTCGGCGCGGAGACAATAATTTGGACGAGACAGATGAAGTACCGCTGGTCCCTCCGCTGTGCTTACGATGCTCAATCAGTGAGCCATTAGAAGACTTGGATGGAGACGATAACGAAGAATAATGGTGACCACTGCGAGAATTAGGTAGGGAGTTGGTCATGGAGTCCAACCTCCCTGTTGACCGAGATACATTCGAAGAATACATGGTACTGAAGCAGGCGACAAACAACGAACTCTAAAGAAATTGTAAAACAAAACTCTATGTATATGCACACACACAAGCAAGCTGAGTAACCCTTTCACTAACCAATTATTTATTGTAACTTACTTCCGATCCTGACCAAAGGGACAAAAAGAAAACCCTTTCCCTCTTATATCTTTCGTTTCGTTCCCAGAGAAATGTATTACAATTGTTAAATGTTGTTCGTATAGATGACTGTTTTCTTATTGTTTTCTTTGAGCGATATATTCCCCCACTTTATTCCTACTCTTTCATTCACTCTTCCACTCGTCTTCGACGAGATCGTGGAACAACAATTTCCTAACACTTCATTATCACACTTTCTACACACACATCATGATATAATTTCTGCGAAGTCACCAAAATTCTAACTGAAACTTCCCCTCCCCCCGAAACAACACTATCAGGATCGGTGCTTCGTTTTCACCCCCCTACTAAGCCGTTCGTTTATCAGCGGCTGTAGCATCCGACCAAGTGCGCCACTAACTTTCTTGCACACATTCTTGGCGACATATTCACTATATATATATATATATATATATATATATATATATATATATATATATATATATATTAAGCTAGATCTCTGTATAAACACATAGAGATAAGTTTATGAGCGAGTATCACGTGTGACTGTGTATATGTATACATGTGAATGATGTGCCGTTTAAAAGTTAACTGTTAGTCATAGTAGCAGCATCACAGCATCAATACTTAAGTGTATGTGTGAGTATGTATATATGAATGTATGTGTGTGTGTATATATAGACATACACAATATCACAATATGAGGACGATGCTAGAGAAATAGAGAAACAAAATTCTTCGGGTATCTCCTGTTTTTGTTATCTCTCTCTCTCTCTCTCTCTCTCCCTAATATATATATATATACTACTGTGCTTGCCTTTAGCTTCTGTTTCTTTCTCGGGGAGGTTGATTTTTTTCTTTTTTCTCTTTTTTTTTTTTTTTTTTAGTAGTTTGTTTTCAGCACATCAGATCTTTCGAGCAACTTTTAATTCTTCCAGTGTACCAAAAATTCCAAGATTGACGAACAGGAAAAATAAAAGATAATCCAGTTTCTTCTTTGTAGTGAAGGTTTTAGTCCAATGGTGCCGATTCTGCGAAAAACGAGTAGTCTTTAAGTCTTTTATCCGGTATCCATCCTTATTCTTGCTGGCAGTTCGTCTCAGTCCGCCGCTGAAGCTTCCACTACTAAAACACTTTCTAACTACTGCTGCTGACAGTACTTCTACGATGACACATCAAAAACTACGGTTGCACGAAGGCGCCAGAAATTGCTAGCAGAAAATAATTTTCAGAAATATATATACATGAATATTTCAGAGAATCGAGTCAACAATGGTGACATCTTAAAGAGAGTCGCTTCGCCACACATTCAATTATTGGGAGAGGAAGAAATCAGTGCATGTATGTGTGTACATACACATGTATGTATAGTTATACATACATAAATATATATATATATATATACGTGTCTGAATGTATGTGCATATTTGTGTGTGTGAATGTGTGTGCGTATATTATATATATATATATATATATATATATATATATATACACACATATACATATATTCTTTTATTCTTTTACTTGTTTCAGTCCTTTGAATGTGGCCATGCTGGAGCACTACTTTTAGTCGAACAAATCAACCCCACTACTTATTCTTTGTAAGCCTATTACTTATACTACTGGTCTCTTTTGTTGGTGTAAACACACCAACATCAGTGTCAAGCAATGATGGGGGGACAAACACAGACACACAAATACATAAATATATATATGTGTGTGTGTGTGTGTGTACGTGTGTGTGTGTATGTGTGTGTGCGTGTGTGTGTGTGTGTATATATACACGGCGGGCTTCTTTCAGTTTCCGTCTACCAAAGGTAGTGCTCCAGCATGGCAGCAGTCAAATGACTGAAACAAATTAAAGTGTAAAGAGTATATATATTATATATATATATATATGTGGAAAAAAAGTCAAGGTAGAGATATATATATGTCTGTATGCTTGTGTGTGTGTGTGTATATATATATATATATAAGATCCAGGGATTGAGGTGTAAGAAGAAAGTTAGCTTCAAGCAATCCGTAGTGAATATAAAACAACTTCCAGGAACAATAGTGGTTTATTGAGATGGAAGGTTGTGGATTTTTTAACTTTTATCAAAGAACAATGAGCTGAAATAAGTTCTTTTTATATTCCTCGGTAGGCAACCAGGGAGTGTGCGAAAAAAAAATACAAGAATTACAGAATGGAGTATGGGAAATCTGGGCTACATATATTTCATAGCGAGTGGAACCTCAGAAGTGGTAAAATCCAAGTGAGATGTATACTGCCGGCTAGTCTTCAGGCCAAAGATATCTTGATTAGATTAGAGACTACATTGTCACAAGGAGGTACATGTTGACGCAAAGATTCAATCAGATATCTATATATTTATATACATGTGTATAAATACATATGCATATATATTACTATGTATGTGTGTATATACATATATGTATATGTAGATATATATATATTATATACATATATAATGTGTATATGTATGTTTGCGTATTTGTGTTTGTGTACATATGTATATATGAAGGTTGATTTGAATTTCTGTGGATATAAACAGTTTTCTCAATGGGTTTTCTGTAGAAAGAATAGTTGCTTGTTTTGTGGTTTAGGGCAAGACTTAGGAAGTCAGTTCAGGATGTTATCGTAAGGCTAAATTCTTTGAATATATTTATAAGATTCATCCCGAACTTATCTATGGTATAGCAATTCTTGTGGCTTGAGATTGCCCAGCTATTGACCCTGTGCAAGGTTGAACTGTGGGAATGGATATATTTTTTAAGGTATCTAGGTTAAAGAACCTGATGAAACCAACAACATCAGTCCAATTATAGCTCCAAACAGAACCATCAAACATTGGTTGCCTTCTTTTTTGTCCAGTAAGAATCATAACACAGGAGTGACTTTCTAGTATTTAGAATGATTCTGATGTTGAGACCATTGATTCTAGTAAATTGTTGGTCAAATCTAGGGCTTTCAGAAGGAGTGAATTCAATATTGAAGGGGAGAAAAAGACAGCCAGCTGGCAGAATTGTTAGCACACCAGGCAAAATGCTTAGTGGCATTTCATCCGTCTTTACTTTCTAAGTTCAAATTCTGTCGAGGTGGACTTTACCTTTCATTCTTTTGGGGTTGATGAAATAAGTACCAGTTCAGTACTGGGGTTGATGTTCTGTGAAACTAGTTGATTACAGCAGCACTAGTCCATTTGAATCAATACTATAGCCATCTGAAATCAGATTTAACCCTTTAACATTTAAACCAGCCATATTCAGTTAAAGTATTCCACCTGTTTTATGTTCAAACTGGCCATATCTGGCTTCGCACAGTAACCCTACAATATCATTCCAAAAATTTACAGTTACCTCATCAAAATTTCAAAGCTACAAGATAAAGGCATGATTAATTCAAAACTGTGAATAAATAAGCTTAACTTTTGACAGAATAATGTGAATGCTAAAGGTTTAATGGCATTAAGAAAATATTTACTATAATGTCTATCTCACTCTTAGAATGGTTGATTATCATGTTAGAAAAAAAAATTGAGCATAAGGACCTTAAGAATAATACATGTAGGGGGGCACATGATGAGGTGGCCCATATGATCTATCTTTCAGAGAGTAGCCAGCTCCTTCATTTGTATGTTTTTCTCATTATATGTTGAGATGTTTGAGGATTTTTTTTTTTTGTACATTTTAATGATGGCATTTGTACAAAGTTATTTGAGCATAGAGTTTGTTTCTTTTTGTATACTCCCATTGTTTTGTCAGTAAGAATATCTATATTAGGCGATTGAAGTGTACCATGAATAATGTGAAAACAGTTTAGGAATCATCAATCATCATCAACATTGTGTGGACTGCTTCACAGGAACTGGCAAGGCCAAGGTTTGCACTAGGTTCCATACTCTGTTTTGGCTTGTTTTCCACAAATGGATACCCTTCCTAATGCTGACCACTTTTACAGAATGTACCAGGTGCTTTTTACATGGTACCATCATCAGTGCTTTTTACGTGGTATCAGCACCAGTGCTTTTTATGGGACATCAGTACCCACACCAATGTTTTTTATGTGGTGTCTTGGTTTTAGGATCTCAATTCTGTTGTAGTGAATGGGTCTTGAGTACAGCAATGGGCTACATATCTCAGTCCTCTGTCATCTCATAGGAAGAGTTTTAAATACTGCTGAAATGCTCTTTTGATGTTGTTTATCTAATCAGATTCAAAAGTTCTTCATCTGGAAGATTCAAAAGTTCTTCATCTTCATGATCTGGAGCTGAATTTATCCACAGATGTGAGGTGATTAGGTTCCAAGAAAATTTGGCTTCCCAGCACATGGCTTTGATCATCCTTCTTGTTGTCTCAAAGAGGCATGTTAAACAAAGCTTCCTGGGTGGTATTTGGATTTTTTCTTAAAATATATTTATATATATGCATTATGTACGTATATACACACACTGACACACACACACACACACACACACTGACACACACACTCTACTGTACAGGTTGCATCTCCTAAATTTCACTCACTATTTTCTTTAGTCATTGTGCGGTGATTGCTATAAGCTTTAAGCTTATAAGATGATATATATTTATATATAAATATTATTATTTCTAAATCTTTCAAAGAGAGACATTCAGTAACAGTTCTTTAAAGTAATGGCTATTACTATTGTTTTGGGGCTAAAACAACAGTAACATCATCCCTTTCGGGACAACCACATTGTTCCCAAATAGCCTTTATCATCTTTCCTTTCCTGAGTGCCCAATAACAATGTACTTATTCCACATTCTCGCGTTGTTTTTTCGTGTTTTTTCTTGCTTGTTCATGTTTAAATTGACTTGTATATATATATATATATATATATATATATATATACACACACACACTTTACATAGTTTCAATATAATTTTTAATATATCGACCGGTTTCGCTTTCGCCATTCATGATATTATGGTTTACTTATTTGAATATGTATTTTCTTAAGAAGAAATTTTTGCCCGTGTTGTGTGTGATGATATTTACGAGTAAATAATTTCACAAGTAGAAAAATAAGGGGAGGTAATTGGTTATCGTTATTGTTGTTGTTGTGGGCAAGGGAGATAACTGTTCAGCTTTCGGTAAGGGGAGGGGAATATATATGTACACACACAAAAAAAAAAAAGGTTTTGAAAAACTTGTTTAGTGAGGGGATATATGTAGTGTGATGTAATCGTGAATTGAAATATGTAAAAAGATAAAAGTTGGTTATGCGTGCATATTAAGACGTGTTCTGTATTTTTCAATGAAAAAGCTTCTTTATTTAAACGTTCTTGTGGAGAGATTGTGTCTTTGTGCTGGTAGAAGGGGAAGACTGTGAAATTTGGTTTGATGTTATCTGCACATTTTTCTATATGTTCACTGAGAGGAATTTACCTGTATTGCGGGAAACGGATTTGCTCTTTATGTAGAGTGGTTCTCCTTCTCAAGGTCATGCTTGTCTATCCAATATAGTTGTGTCCACAACCAGAGCAGATTATTACATAAATTAAGTTCTCAGAGGCACAAGTGAAACTAGTTTTAATTGCAAACTTCTGTCCTTGTTTGAAAAGGAACTCTGAGCCTTCAAGTAAGTTAGGGCAGGTTCCACAGTTTGGGTGTCCACATTTTTTAACCATTGGTTTCGTGGTTGTTTTGTAAAGCTTAGCATTTGTTAGTAGTCTCTTTAGCGATTTGTGTTGCTTTTGCATTTGATGAGTTTGTGCATTTTCAGAATGTCGTTCATTTTTGGATCTCTAGTTAGTAAAGGAAGATTTTGCACAATAGTGTTGAATGCCTCACTGCTTCTGAGGTTGTGTGTTGATATAAATAGTAGTGTTTTGAGATGAGGTATGGTATTATGTTTTGTTGTTCTTAGTGTTTTTATGTCTAATTTTTTGGCACGTTTAATTTTCTCATCTATAAGTGAGGGTGGATATTGTCTTTCAGTAAGCGTTGTTTTGAGGTCTTGAAGACAAAGGTCCTGAGTTGTTTTATCAGACATTATTGTGCAAATCCTTTTTGCCAAATTGAAAGGGATATTTATTTTGATGTGTTTCAGGCATGAAGCTAAAGAGGAGATATTCTTTTGAGTCAGTTGGTTTATAATAGATGTCAGTCATGATTTGATTGTTGACTTTTTTTTTTATCATGATGTCTAAAAATGGGAGCTGTTCTTTGTTATATTCCATTGTGAATATGTATATCATTTAGTGTTGAGAACCCTTTGGTCATGACTGACCATGGGATTGCACCTAGAAAGTTACTCTCCTGGGCAGAAATCCAGGCAAGGTTGTTTATGGAAGACCAGCAGTCACCCATGCATACCGGCCTCCCCTCTCCACACCACCAGTGTTATCTAAGGGAAAGGCAAAGGCCAATACACCTTGGCACCTGTGATGTCGCAACTCATTTCTACAGCTGAGTGAACTGGAGCAATATGAAATAAAGTGTCTTGCTCAAGAACACAACATGCAACCCAGTCCGGCATTTGAACTCACAACCTCACGAACGTAAGCTTGACGCTCTAACCACTGAGCCATGCAACTGTTACTACTACTATATATATATATATATATATATATATATATGTATGTATGTATGTATATATATATATATAACAAAAATTAAAAAAGGAGACAAACGCTCATCATGTTATTAAAACATTTATGTCTTCATATTTTCTACATATGTTTCGATGGATGCATTCAAAATATGTCCAACAGGAAGAATTATGGTCAACTATGCATCAATCTCATCAGGAAAGATAAAAACAACAACGCTCATCAAATAGACATTTGTGTTGTTTTTTATATCCTTCCTGATGAGATTGATCATAGATGACCATAATTCTTCCTGTTGGACGTATTTTGAATGCATCCAAAACCCTGGTGGAACAAAATCCCATCATAACTGTTGAGAAACTAGCAGAGAAGATTGGGTTTGGTCATTCAACCAGTCATTCAAGTCAGTGCTTGGAGAAAAATGACTATCTTTGGTTTCAGGATGAAAAGTGTTCTTCCACCACAATAGTGGTCAGCCACATACAGTGACGATGACATTCCAAAGGCTGGAGCACTTTGAATGGGAAATGATGCCCCACCCACCATATTCGCTGAACATTGTCACATCTGATTATCATTTATTCCACAGTCTTCAAAATCATTTGGATGGTAAAAAAATGAAATTTGTAGACAAGGTCAGAACAGTAGTGGAAGAGTATTTTTCATCATGGACAAGTGAATTTTGGAAGAGGAACCTTGCAAGTCTATCAGATAGATGGAAGAGCATTGTAGAAAATGAAGGAGAGTATATTTTAGATTAAAAAAGAACTTTGTTTATTTTAATTTTGAAAAATAAAATTATTAAAAAAACTGCATTATTTATGGGATGACCCAATATATATATCATACATACATAAATATATATATATATATATATATATATATATATGTATGTATGTATGTATGTATATCATCTGCATTCATTATGTTGAATACCATTGATTACCATTTCAGTTATTTTTTTATCTGTTCTTACACATTCACAATAACTTTATGGCTACCCAATTCTTGTTAATATAAATCTAGCATAATTTTGGGTTTTCCTCTACCTCTCTTCCTATTTATTCCCATTTTGCTTTTGAGTAATACTTTCTGTAAACCATTTTTTCTAATTAAGTGTCCAAAATGTTTTACTTTTCTCTTTGATGGTGTCTAATAAAATTTTCTTAGTTTTTGCTATTTTTGCTACTCCATCATTGGTTTTGTCCATAATATTCTCAGAAGTCCTCTATATACCTACCATTCAAAGTCTTCTAGTTTATTTCATAATATTTTTGTTAATGTCCATGTTTCAGCTCTACAGAGTTGAGTGGTCTAAACATAGCATTTTAATAATCTTCTGCCATTGATATTAATGTTTCTTGATGTTAGAATGTTTGATTTTTTTTTCAAATGACTTTTTCTACCTCTCTCAAATGGCACTTTTTTTATATCTGCTACATATTTCCAGTTTTCTGATTGCATATATCCCAGGTTTATTTTCTTAGTGTTGTTTCAATTGACTTTTCCTTTTCAATTGTAATATTTATGTTTAATATGTATTGTTTGTTTTCGGTAATTTTGTTTTCTTTACATTAATTTCCATTCCATAGTACTGTCTTTTCATTTTTTATCATTCCCTTATAATGATGATCCTATGTCACTTTTATTTTTATTACTCATCTTCCTTTTTTCTCTTGCCTGTTTTAATGGCATATTGATAATTAATGAGCCTTTATCTGGAATTGGTTCCACTCCCTGCCCCCTCCCCAAACCCCTTTGCCTGGGATATGAGTTTCTTTTTCTTTTTTTCCTCTTTATCCCTGCTCTAGAGATGTTGACAGGTTTATTGCCATGTATATTTAACATCATTTCCCAACTTACTCTCTCAACTGGCACCAAGACAAGGGAGTCAATATACTTCCTATACTATTTAGGTGAAAAATTTTAAATGTTAAGTTTTATTTTTTAATTCACCTCAAAAAAAAAAACTGTTTTTTTACATGATGTAATTGATTTGTTCATCAATAAACAAAAATATGTTTGGAATAGCTGTAGTGAACCTTAGCCCATTACACAAGATGATATCAAAATGTTCCCAAACTAGTTCTGTAGCACACCAACAGATGGCAGTACATGGATACGTGCACAGTTGGAGCTAGAAGTGACCTTCATGAGGCAGTGTGCCAAGTGACATTGCTGTGTTTACTTCGCAAGTTGTGAAATTTGTGTTTTTGTGATCATGCCTATGCTGTAGTCTGTGATTTTTGTCATGGACTGGAAGCTGGAACAAAGAGCCAACAGGAAATTTTGCGTTGAATTTGGGAAGTCTGCTACAGAGACATTGAGCATGCTTCGACAAGCTTATGGCAATGAGGCAATAGGTTGTATGCAATGTTTCAAGTGACATAGGCACTTCAAAAGTGGAAGAATGTCCCTGGAAGACAATGAACGATCTGAAATACCTGCCGTGAGTGCCACCTCTGGAAATGTAGAGAAAATTCATCAATTTGTGCATGAGGATGGTTGGAGGATAATCAATAATATTTTGAAGCATTGAGGGAGGACATTCAGTGAAAGTGAGCAAATCTGTGGAGTGCGAGGAACTGGATTCTTCAAGATGACAATGGACCCTGTCACCAAGCTCTCCTCATGACTCTCTCACCAAAAACAACATGGTATTGCTTCCATATCCACCCTATTCACCAGATTTAGCACCTGCAGACTTCCATCTCTTCTCCAAGATAGAAATGCAGCTCAAAGGTCACTGTTTTAGCACTGTTGTCAAGATCAGGAGTGAATTGCAGAAGGTCGTCGACTTACTGAAAACAATTTCCAAACTGGATTCCAATAATGGCAGGAATGCTGAGACTGGTGTATTGCTGTGCAAGTTGACTATTTCAAAGCAGTTGATGTTAAAACTTAAGGTAAATAAGTTATATATATATATATATATATATATATATATATATACATATATATATATATATAGGCACAGGCATGGCTGTGTAGCAAGAAGCTTACTTCCCAACCACATGGTCTGGGGTTCAATCCTACTGCGTAGCACTTTGAGCTAGTGTCTTCTACTACAGCCTCGAGTCGACCAAAGTCTTGTGAGTGGATTTCGTAGATGGAAACTGAAAGAAGCCCGTTGTATATATATGTATATATGTATGTATATTTGTGTGTTTGTGTCTGTGTTTGTCCCCACTACCATTGCTTGACAACCAATGTTGGTGTGTTCATGTCTCCATAACCTAGCGGTTTGGCAAAAGAGGCCGATAGAATAAGTACCAGGCTTACAAAGAATAAGTCCAGGAATGGATTTCTTTGACTAAAAGGTAGTGCTCCAGTATGGTCACAGTCAAAATGACTGAAACAAGTGAAAGAATATATATATATATATATATACATACACACACATATCATTTACTGCAGTTACATCTAGGTTATCTCTTTTAACAGTTAATAAGGCAGTATCATCAGCACATCTAATGCAGTTGTTCATACTTATTTACTCAACTGGCATGTCTTCTCTTTCTCTTAAGTTCTTTGCAGTGCATCAGGAAAGAGGATGGTACACAACTTTGCCTGACTCCATTCTTAATTCTAAACTCTGGGGTTTTCCTTGTACGGTTCCTACTACTGCTGTTTCCTCCCTGTACATTTTTGCTATTATTGGGAAGTCTTTATTACATATCCCATATTCTAATAGTCAATCATCTTTCAATGTTTTCCTCAGTCAAAAAGCTTGGTATAGTCCATAAGGCATATGTTGGTATAGTCCATAAGGCATAACTTAATATAGTTCATAAGGCATATGTTGATTTTATGACTTAACCCTTTAGCATTCAAATTTCTCTATCACATAAAATGCATATTAATTTACATTGTTTTGAATTAGTCATGCATTATTCTGTAGTTTCAAGATTTCAATGACACGATTGTTTATATTTAGAATAACATTGTAGGGAGCACTTACATAAAGCAATGTTCCACAACTTTTAGTTAGCCCAGCACTCACTACGATTACAAGTTGACCTGGCTATCACAGCTCCTTAAATATCCCCTTCTGGTATTCAAGAACAAATGAAATTTAATATGAATTTGTTTCTTATAGATTCCTAGTGCCCACTGGAATGAGTGCCCACCAAGCATGCCAGACCTTAGGTTGAAGAAACTCTGGGAAAGTGATTCTGTCATTGACTTGTGTATAGTATGTTATTTGAATGGGGTTTTTTTTAGCTATGTAACCCCCTCTACAATTGAGCGATATACAACAAGCATGCAAGGGAAATTGTAATGTATGCAAAACATTAAATACATTTGTTCAAAGCAGGCACTATGTTTGCGGACACATAGTGATAAATGACTAAATTTAATACTCTGTTATCCTCATTGCAAATTGAAAATATAAAAAAACAGTATGCAAATTTAAGATCCCATGAGATATGTGTCTAAATTATCTTAATATTTTGTAATTTACAAACAGTTGATCTGGCTATAGAAAATCTACGTCAACAAATCCTTTCTGAGCCATGCAAGCATAGAGAAGTGAATACTGAAATGATGATGATGATGATGATGATGATGGTGGTGGTGGTGGTGGTGGCTTCAGTGGGCGTAGTGGTGGCGATGATATGTATATATATATATATATATATATATATATATATATATATATGAAAAGTCATTCGAGCGAGATCGTTGCCAGTGCCACTGGACTGGCTCCTGTGCAGGTGGCACGTAAAATACACCATTTTGAGCGTAGCCATTGCCAGTACCGCCTGACTGGTCTTTGTGCCAGTCGTACGTAAAAGCACCCACTACACTCTCGGAGTGGTTGGCGTTAGGAAGGGCATCCAGCCAAATCAGATTGGAGCCTGGTGTAGCCATCTGGTTCACCAGTCCTCAGTCAAATCGTCCAACCCATGCTAGCATGGAAAGCGGACATTAAACGATGATGATGATGATGATGATGATATATATAAATATATATATATATATATATATATATATATATATATATATACAGATAGATAGATAGATAGATAGATAGATAGATAGATAGATAAGAAATTAACTGCATAAAAGTCATTATGAAGAGTACTCCATCCAATGAGAGTTCAATATTACTAAACGTTTCAACTACATGTACTTATCACACGACTAATAATTTCCCATACATGCGTATGTTCATCAGGCGTCAATCGCATTTGACACCTGATGAACATATGCATGTACGGGAAACTATTAGTAGCGTAATAAATACATGTAGTTGAAATGTTTAGTAATATATATATATATATATGTGTGTGTGTGTGTGTGTGTGTATAATTAGAAAGTAATGTAATAAAACATTACGGAGGATATATTAGAAATAATGAAGATTATTTATGAATATATCAATGTCCAAACATGTTATCATAATATACATAGAATCAGAACGTTTATAATTATGAACAAGTCACAGTTATAACTAAGAGGGTTTCAAAACGCTTACATGTTAGAAATTATTTAATTTTTCCAAATTCATATCCAGTGATTTTGCCATGGCTCAAACTTACTGGCTTTTTCACATAAACGCTGTGCATGGCATTTGAATTCAAAACTTGAATGTGTAGATAGAGGTTGAAACATTTCTCTTGCCAGTCAGGATTCATGCTCGCCCCAATGTTAAGTCTTGTTTTGATTTCTCTCTATAGGAATATTTCCCCTGACGACACAAATGACTCCCTTAAGAGGTCCCTAACGTCGAAATTTTTATAGGGAATTAACTAGTTACTTTTAAGTTGTGGATTCTATTTGTCATGTTGCCTGCAGACAGTTTTTATTGTGAAGAGAAATAATATGAGTACTAAAACGGCTTTATAGCAGTTTTGGTTGCTATTTTTAACATGTAAGCGTTTTGAAACTCTCTTAGTTATAATTGTGACTTGTTCATAGCTATAAACGTTCTTCTTCTTCTACATGTATATATATATATATATATATAAATTTCTTACTTCCTGAGAGTAGAGATTTGACTTAGTTTAAATATGTAAATTTGTACCTCTACTCCATGATATAGATGTAAAAACATATCTGAATATTTTTCCATACACTCTAAAATTCAATGGGCATACATACATACATATATATATATATATATATATATATATATATATATATATATTAGAAGGTTTGGAGGTGATGTACAGGTATTATATATGAGAAAAAATAATAAGGTACTCAGAGATCTGGATGGTTGTACATTTACAGATTTTTATTATGTCACATGTTTTTATAAATCATATATTAGTGCTTGCATCTACTCTAATAGATTCTTCAGATTCTTCAGACCTGAAGAATCTATTAGAGTAGATGCAAGTGCTAATATATGATTTATAAAAACATGTGACATATTAAAAAAATCTGTAAATGTGCAACCATCCAGATCTCTGAGTACCTTATTATTTTTTCTAATATATATATATATATATATATATATATACAGGGATTAGCATGAGTTGCTTCTCCAACATACTGAGAATTTAGAAATAGCAGTCAAAGAACTACTGATTCCAAACTACAAATTTTTTCTCTAACGGATGGCGATATTTGGGCTGAAGATCGGAATAGAGTAACTTCATACTCTTAACCATGAAACGTCGTACCTAATTAACTAAAGGCAGATTTGTTTTTGCTTTTCTCTTCTGTTTTTTGTTCTGTGTGTGCCATAAATATCGCCATCCGTTAGAGAAAAAATTGTAGTTTGGAATCAGTAGTTCTTTGACTGCTATTTCTAAATTCTCAGTATGTTGGAGAAGCAACTCATGCTAATCCCTGTATATTTATGATTATAAATGGTTTTACTGATAAAGGTTTTTTCATACTGAACTACTTGGCAAAATTGTTAATCATTAATTTTATTACTAATTGACGATTCCCTGCCCTATATCTGTATATATATATATATATATATATATATATATATATATACACACACACACACATACAAACACATATGTATATATATATTTCCATATGTATGATAATTGCTTCATCTTGATAGATGATAGCTATCCCATCACACCACACCTCACCAACAGTAAAACCCTGTCATTGATGAGCCCTCAGATGACTTTTAAGACTAGCTGTTGACTGACACGGTTTAAAACACAAGTGACAGGTATTTTTGAGTTTCTTCTACATCTTTGCCCTTTGGAATCTGATTCTGAAGGAATGTTTTTGTGAACTAGCATATGTCTTTTAAATCCAGTTTTGTGACATATGACACATGTCATAAGAGGACATGCTATTAGAATGAAAGATGAGCAATTGCCACAGCATCTTTTTTATGGTCAGCTCAACTCTTGTAAGCAACCACTACATAAGCTGAGGAAAAGGTATAAAGACTGTGTGAAGGAAAACTTGAAGAAACTAGATATGAACAAAAGTGATTGGGAAATTGATGTTCTTGATTGGAACAAATGGGGAGATGGTGTTAGGATGAGTTGCAATGCCTAGGAGGAAAGGGTAATTCAGCACTATCAGTTTAAAAGGGCCTGTCACAAAGGAAGAATTGGAACTGAAATCAACAATGAACATCTCTATATATATATCCACACACACACATACACACACACACACACACACACACACACACACACACACACACACACAAGCTACAAATTTTCTGTTTATTATGTTTTTGTAATCTTTCTGTTGTGTTTTTGTTAAATTTTATATATATATATATATATATATATATATACAATTAAACCTTGGGAGAGGCATTATGCCGGTAATAAACACACGCACTGGTTCAGTCCTTTATTAATTTATATATATATATAGTTTTTTGTTAAATTATTTCATTGCACTCTTGCAATCTCTTCAGTAACTTGTCTCTCTACTTCCATTTATTTTGAATATATGATCTGGCGTTGTTTTGGCGTTGTTTCGAAACTGTTTGGTATGAGCATGTGAGTGTGTGCAAGCTCGTATGTGTGCACGCTCATATGTGTGCACGCACTTATGTGTTCGTGCTTATATGTAAGTATGTGCGTCCATATGTGTGTTTGTAACAATTTCGTTTATATCAGATCAGATAGAGACTTTTTAATTAATTTATTTACGTTCATATTCCGCATCATATGTGTGAACAACACATGCAACCACGGGCAATTGTAAGGCCCTCATCTACGTGTATTTGGTGTTTAAAATTGGTTGCGTTTCAGTTATGAGGACCGACTCCTGTATTTGTCGCAAAGATGCGTCACCGGGGTGTCTAGACAGGATTTCTATGTTAATTCTGTCCAGTACACCACCATGTTGTTCTTTGGCATGCTGGTAGAGCACCGAGGTTTGTTTTTGATTATTCTAGTCCCTCCAATGTTCGTTTACACGCTCAGCCAAACTTCTTGCCGTCTCACCTATGTATGTGGTGTTTCTGTTTTTACACTCACCATCCATACAGCTTATTTTGTAGACTACATTTCTGGCTTTGCAGTTGGCACCAGGACTATTTTTGCACACAATGCAACTCTCCTCAACACACCTTGTTCTTCTGAAGGGATATGTTTTACATATTATTGATCTAATTGATCTCCCTGGTTTTTCTATAACATTTATCCTCAACTTGGTACTTTTGAGGATTTTTCGAAATCTGCGGGCCAGTTCTCCGTGTGGCGTGGCGTCCACAAACATTACTCCCTGGAACTTGTCGGTATTGTACCACGTGGTCTTTTTGTTTGTTTTGTTACTAATCCTTTGTAGTCTATTCCACTGTTTGTTACGGTATCTAGGTTGTGTTCCATTTGTATCTTTGACAACAATCTCCTCAAATTTCTTGTTAGCTCCTCTGTATACCCGGATTCTATCTTTCTGGCTGTATCCCGAAAATTGCATGCGATGCATGAAGTCTTGAATATGTTTTTGCCCCTCCCATGGACCGCACAGGGGGGATATGTTTTTCATTATTCTAACCAAATCGGCTACTAATATATTGATTTTCACACTGTGTGATAGAGCCGAATTCTTATGGATAACATACTTTGAAGATATAGGTTTCATATAATGTGAGTGGAGGATTTGAACTTTGTCATTAATTGTTTCTAGCCAAAGTTCTGTGTCAAGTACTGGGAGTCTCATGTTTAGGTGTCTTGTTGGGTAATCTATTGTTACTTTGATGCTCTGGTGTATTGTATTAGCTATATTCTGGATGTTTTCCATCACGATCTTCTCGTTCTCTTCAGTCTGAATTGGTTAGAATAATGAAAAACATATCCCCCCTGTGCGGTCCATGGGAGGGGCAAAAACATATTCAAGACTTCATGCATCGCATGCAATTTTCGGGATACAGCCAGAAAGATAGAATCCGGGTATACAGAGGAGCTAACAAGAAATTTGAGGAGATTGTTGTCAAAGATACAAATGGAACACAACCTAGATACCGTAACAAACAGTGGAATAGACTACAAAGGATTAGTAACAAAACAAACAAAAAGACCACGTGGTACAATACCGACAAGTTCCAGGGAGTAATGTTTGTGGATGCCACGCCACACGGAGAACTGGCCCGCAGATTTCGAAAAATCCTCAAAAGTACCAAGTTGAGGATAAATGTTATAGAAAAACCAGGGAGATCAATTAGATCAATAATATGTAAAACATATCCCTTCAGAAGAACAAGGTGTGTTGAGGAGAGTTGCATTGTGTGCAAAAATAGTCCTGGTGCCAACTGCAAAGCCAGAAATGTAGTCTACAAAATAAGCTGTATGGATGGTGAGTGTAAAAACAGAAACACCACATACATAGGTGAGACGGCAAGAAGTTTGGCTGAGCGTGTAAACGAACATTGGAGGGACTAGAATAATCAAAAACAAACCTCGGTGCTCTACCAGCATGCCAAAGAACAACATGGTGGTGTACTGGACAGAATTAACATAGAAATCCTGTCTAGACACCCCGGTGACGCATCTTTGCGACAAATACAGGAGTCGGTCCTCATAACTGAAACGCAACCAATTTTAAACACCAAATACACGTAGATGAGGGCCTTACAATTGCCCGTGGTTGCATGTGTTGTTCACACATATGATGCGGAATATGAACGTAAATAAATTAATTAAAAAGTCTCTATCTGATCTGATATAAACGAAATTGTTACAAACACACATATGGACGCACATACTTACATATAAGCACGAACACATAAGTGCGTGCACACATATGAGCGTGCACACATACGAGCTTGCACACACTCACATGCTCATACCAAACAGTTTCGAAACAACGCCAAAACAACGCCAGATCATATATTCAAAATAAATGGAAGTAGAGAGACAAGTTACTGAAGAGATTGCAAGAGTGCAATGAAATAATTTAACAAAAAACTATATATATATATAAATTAATAAAGGACTGAACCAGTGCGTGTGTTTATTACCGGCATAATGCCTCTCCCAAGGTTTAATTGTATTTCTTTCAACACACGTATCCACATCAAGAATCTTGCACACGAAATACACATACGAAATATATATATATATATATATATATATCCATATATATATATATATATATCCATATATATATATATATATATATCTATCTATATATATATATATATCCATACACACACACACACACACACACACATATATAGTAGAAGACAAATAAGAAAATGGAGAGGTTAATCAATCAACAAACATCAGCCTGTAAACATTCATTTGGATCTATTTATTAATTAATTACAATTGTATGTATAAGTAATCAGAAGACGATACAAAAGTCTCACAGAAAATACAGAACCCCAGCAATGTTGCACACCTGCAGCAGGAGTTGGACTCAATTTACAGATGGGCTGAGGATAATAATATGCAGTTTAATTCTGAAAAATTCCAATCTCTGCACTACCAGCATCCAAAACTGAATATAAAACTTACAGAGTACACTAATCCACAGAGGATTACAATCTCAGAGCCTAAATCAGTGAGGGACCTGAGTATCAACATGAGTGATGATACCTCTTTCCAAGTGCACATTACCAGGATGGCGATAAAGTGCAGACAACTGGCTGGATGGATCCTGAGAACATTCAGAACCAGAGAAAAGGAAACCATGATGGTCCTCTGGAGGACATTCATCCTCATCTGCCTGGATTACTGCTCTCAGCTATGTTCACCCAACAGTGTAAAATTAACTATGGACCTTGAAGCAATCCAGCAAAGCTTCACAAAGAAGATTGTCTCATTGCAACAGCTCAGTTACTGGGAAAGGCTGAAACAGCTAAGACTCTACTCCCTGGAGCAAAGCCAGGAGAGGTATGCAGCAATATATATCTAGAAGATCCTGGAAGGAATTGTGCCAAATTTTGGCATTGAAAGCTACACCAATGCCAGAACAGGTCGACACTGCACAATACCAAAGATCTCAGCAATGCCATCATGCTTCAGGACCAGTTACTGCAACAGCCTGGGTTTCAGGGGCCCACAGCTTTTTAATATTCTTCTAAAGAGCCTGAGGGACATACAGAAAGTGGGTGTAGGTGTTTTCAGATCAAAACTGGACCTCTTTCTTTCAAGAGTCCGAGATGAGCCTACCTCACAGCAAGAGGTGCAAATGAGGGTAGCGACATCGAACTCCATTCTTCACCAAGTGCCACATGTTAGAGGAGGCTCTCAGTAATAACAGTGCTGCAAAACGGCGGTGCCCCAGCATGGCCACAGCCCTGAGCTGAAACTACAAAAAAAAATATATATATATATATATATATATGTATATACTAGCTGAATATCCTGGCATTGCTCTGGTTACTGCTGTTCTTCAGATTAGTAAACAATGAATATTAAGATATTTTCTCATAATTATTTCAAAATATCTACATTTTATTAAAAAAAACATCAAAATTGTAATGATAATACAATTTAGAACTGAATATCTGTCAATCGTGAAGCACCTCAGGGTAAACAATATTCATTGTGTAATTTTTTGTTGTAGTTGAAATAAATAAATTGTTGCTGCTTTCAACTCACAAGCAAGCAACATAAAGCTGGCCATGGGAGAAGCATGTAGTAAAGAGATCAAGTGCAACTACTTTGAAGAATTGACTGTGAGATTTGTTAAATGAAATACCAAAACTTAGTTTGAATGGAAATTGAAGTGTCTTAAATCCAAATGGAACATCCATAGGTATGAGAGGAATTTTTGGAATAAAGACATTTTCCCCCTTTGTGACTACCTCTTATGATTGTTGCCTGGAAGTAACAATTAAGCGAGTTCCATTACACAGGTGAGATGCATCAAGATTCCTAAGGAACATAATGGATGCACCCAGTTTTAGTGTCAAGTTCTGCAGTGGTATCCCAGTGGGTTTTAGTGCGTTTGGAAATTCAACAGGGTATTGAACAACCTGATCTTGATCAACTATTGTCAATTGATCGAAAAGTCATTTCTGATGTATGTGTTAACTTTTGAAGAATTTCATGATTGAGATTATCAACCATTTCATTAATTGGAGCTAGTATAGCTCTTTTACATAGCCAGTTTACATCAGTGTAATTGACAGATAAATTAGGATATACTAATTTGACCACATGTAATTTCATGTAGCTGAATGTTAATATCCCATTACCAATTTTAAGAAGCTTGTATGGTCACCCTGTAGAAATACTCTGATGTTGCTTGTGAGATGAAATTTTGTCACATGTATCCAAAGGTATGGTTATTTTAAGCATACATTGATTTTAGCTTTTGATCCTTTGGGGATAACTGGCAATGCTTGATGAAAATCTCCTGCATGAAGAACTGTTACTCCTCCACATGAGCGCACTATTGTTTTTTTATGCCTTGGAGGGTACAGTCAAGTACCTCTGGAGTTTCACAATCTGACAGTGAACTCATCCCAAACAATGAGGCAAGTTTCTTGGAGAACTGTTGCCATTGCAGAGTTTTGGGAAATGTTGCGCATTTGAGATTCTTTCATTGAAAGGTTTAGAGGGAGCTTGAACATGGAATGAGCAGTTCTTCCCCCATGGAGGAGGGTAGCTGCAATACCAGAAGATGCAACACTGGAAGAAGGTTAGATATTATTTTCTCCCATTTAGTGACAAAAAGATCTGGTTTTCCATATGTCCTGACACATGTCATAACGTTTTGTGTTCTTTCATGCATATATTGAGGACCACCTGTGAATGATGATGGGAGGATTATAAGTTGCCCCATGTTTTGAATATTACTATCTGTTCTCAGAGCATCTTGGAGATGAACATAATTTTTAGCCCTTAACTTTTTTTGATTATTATGAATGTAGAAGAGATGCTGACTCACAACTTTAACATACATATCAACCAAGTATTGCTGAAGTAGATCACAATGCATGTGTAATTGATTAGATGGTTCTGGTCTTGACATCAGTTGGTAAGAATAGAAGTCATTTGACAACACCTTTTTGTTTGAATGAGAACCCAGGTTTGAAATTTCCCTAAGACACCTGATGAAGGCTGGAGGGTATATCAGCCGAAACGTTGTGTTAACAACAAACAAGATGAGGACAAATATCCGTCGAATGTAAATAATGTTAAAAAATGATTTATTATTTTACAATTTTTAAATGAACGCTGTGTGTACAAAAGAATATGTAGCTGTTCTGAACATTAATTAATTTAAAACATTTGCTGAAGGATGTATGTAGCAAGACATAAATTAATTTGATATCACTTCCTACATATTTTAACTGTGTAAGGTTATATACTGTAGAATAAATACTGACTAATGCAGGAAAAAGGTTGCACAGCATTGAATACACACATTAATAAAGCAGCATAGCAGGAATACAATAAGGATGCTAGGAATGTTAAAAAAGCATTATCTTCAAACTGGTTACACATATATATATACATATATATATCATCATCATCATCATCATCATCGTTTAACGTCCGCTTTCCATGCTAGCATGGGTTGGACGATTTGACTGAGGACTGGTGAAACCGGATGGCAACACCAGGCTCCAATCTAATTTGGCAGAGTTTCTACAGCTGGATGCCCTTCCTAACGCCAACCACTCAGAGAGTGTAGTGGGTGCTTTTACGTGTCACCCGCACGAAAACGGCCACGCTCGAAATGGTGTCTTTTATGTGCCACCCGCACAAGCCAGTCCAGGGGCACTGGCAACGATCTCGCTCGAAAATCCTACGGGAGCCAGTCAGGTGGTACTGGCAACGGCCATACACACATATATATATTTACATACAGGGGATGGACAAAATAATGGAAACACCTAGCATCATATCATAATTTTGAAATATCTATAAAATCATCAAAAGCTTGTTTATTTTTATGCTTTTTTATTTATAATTAGTGTTGCTTAATATGTTTTGCTAAAATTGCTGGGGGGGGGGTTGTGATATCATCAGAAAAAGGTAATTAAAATTCATTAATATGACAGATCAGAAATTTTATATTTGCCTTTGAATTTTGCAAAATTCATGAATTGAATTTTGTAAATCTCTGAAGAGGCCTAGTGAATCATGCATGTACCCCATTGCATCCTTTTCATCTACCAATCACACCAGCGTACTGGAGCTATATAAATAGAATGGGGCATGCCAACGCTAGGCCGAAACAGCTGTAAGATTTTGTCCCTTCTTTGGTTGCTAGATGTCCTTTTAAATTTGAAATTTTAATTGTTGATATGACATAGTATGTCATAAGTGTCTGTATATTGTCTTTATTGTCCTTTTGTTTGTAAAATAAACGGATTAATCAACAGAGTACAGTGTCTGCAAGTTGATGAGTACTTCATATTCCCCTCCATTCTCTTATTGCTATATAAATTTAGGGTAAAACCCCCCTTTTACTCGCACCCACTTATTGCACTTGGTAAATCACTAGTGTAACAATAATTGGGTACCCTCCCAGCAGTATATTGGATAGATATTATCCCTTAGTGGGTTGGCTTCTCAACTTCTAACTCTCTTGTATATACATATACATTTATATATATATATATATATATATATATATATATATATATATATATATATATATATATATATATATATATATAACTGCAGCTATTGACCAACAGTCTTTTTTGAACATGGCCCAGAAGATAGTGCAGCAGCTGACACAGATGCACAGGATGCAAACTCAAGCTTATGCATATCTCCGCACAAGACTGCCTCAGGTGACAGGCCCAGGATGACCACCACTAACACCTACCTAGATATCACACCCATATTTCTATTGAACATTGGAGGTTTGCTAAAAATCAGCAACAGAGATAAAATTCTCTATCTAAAAGAGCTTGCTTCATGCAATCACGTAATATACATGGCACTCACTGAAACACATCTAACCCCTAATGTAACAGATGTGGAAGTACACATATCAGGGTATACTGTATTTCTTACAGACAGAAGAGAAAGAAGGCACAGTGGAGTTGCTATGTACATCTGTGAAGATGCCACATCTCTTGTATTTCTGTCACATTCAAACTCAGTTTGTGATCCTTAATAATACATATAAAACAAGTTGATGTAGTTGTATGCACAATATATCATCTGTGTAATACCATGAAATATGATAGCAAATTTGAGGATAGCCTCATCCACATAGAAGAGGTATTGACAAACCTAGATCAGCACATCAATATACTTCTCCTGGGTGATTTCAAGCTCCCAAATGTTAAATGGCTGGAAGGCCACATCCTCTCTGGGATGTCATTGCATGAACAAAAGCACGTAGAGTCATTACTGGAACTCTCTAAAATGCTGTTCATGGAACAAGTGATACTCATGCCAAACAAGGGAAACATCTTGGACCTGTTCTTCACAAATAATGTGGACATTATCCATAATGTGAAGGTCATGCTAACAGCACTCTCATGACCACAACATTGTGGAACTAAGTATGTATGATCCGAAGCAAACTGCTGATATCTCTCCTATCAGGAAGACTCAAGCCATATCCAGCCTGAATTTCAATAAAGCAAAATGGGAATCAATCTGCAAAGAGATCCATGAACGAAACTGGTCCAACATCTTATGTATGCAAGACATTGACTTGAAACTCAGTCATTTATGTCAACAATGCAAACTATATGCACTAAACACACCATGGAAAGAAAGGCCAGCATACCAACAAACAAGATTCCTAGGGACAGAAAAATCCTTATGAGATGCAGATCAAAGGTCTCAAACCAGTTGAATAGACAACTGAAGAATAGGGAGAAGTCTATTTTAATACAGACAGTCCTAGAAATCGAAAGCAAGATCAAACTCTCTCATGAAAAGGAAAGCACAGAGAGAGAGAGAGAGAGAGAGAGAGAGAGAGAGAGAGAGAGAGAGCAGTTGTGAAAAGCATAAAAATAAACCCTAAAACTTTCTATAAATTTGCAAAAGAAACAGCCACAATATAAAATAGGACCATTGTTCCAAGTGAATGACTCACCAACTGCGGATCCAGAAAGGATAAGTGAGGTACTCAGTGAGCAATTTAAAAGTGTCTTCATTTCCTCCTTGGACACATGCAGATAAAGAACCCAGCTGAATTCTTTAATATTGCAGTTCTAAAAAGGAGGTGGCAACCATCAATTACATCAACATTGAAGAGACAGATGTAACAGCGGCCATAGATGAAATGAGTTCAAGCTCCGCAACTGGTCCTGATGGCTTCCCAGCTATTCTCCTGAAGTCATGTAAGCAGGATTTCACAAAACCACCTCAGATATTTTCCAAAGTTTCCTTGCAAGTGGTAAAATTCCTAAAAAACTAAAAGAAGGCATTATATGACCTATCGCCAAAGGTGGAAGCAGAGCAGAGGTCAAAAACTACAGGTCAATCTCTCAGACTTCAAATATCAGTAAATTCGTGGAGCAAATCATCAGAAAGGTGATAATGTTTCTAGAAGAAAATAACCTGCTGAATAATACACAGCATAGCTTTCATCCAGGAAGAAGCTGCCTCACACAGCTCCTACAGCATTATGACTGGGTTTTGAAACAGCTGCTTGACCACTCAGATGTCAGCATGATATCCCTTGACTTTGCATTTGATAAGGTAGATCATGGCATGATATGTCATAAGCTGTGAGACATTTGCATTGCTGGTAAACAGGGAGAGTGGCTGCAATACCTCCTTAGAGACAAAAACCAGGCAGTTGCAGCCAATGATGAAACTCAAATCCTAAGTGGCGTCCCCCCAGGGAACCTTTCTGGGGCCATTACTGTTCACAATAGCCCTCTTAGACATGCCCATAGTCACTCAGAGAGCCACTGTCACTAGCTACACTGACGATACAAAATTATTACAGGCAATAAAAAATCAAGACGATGTTGGAAGCTTACAGTGGGACCTGAATTCAATATGCAAGTGGGCTGAAGTAAACAACATGCAATTTAATAATGGAAAATTTCAAGCACTGTACTATCAACTCATAAATGCACTATAACCTGCTTATACAGGACCCGAAGGAACTGCAATCCCAGAGTCACAGGCAGTGAAAAACTTGGGGTCAGTATGTGCAAGATGGTAGCTAAGTACAGACGACTGGTAGGATGGACACTAGGGTCCTTCAAGACAAGAGACCTTATGGAGAACCTTTGTTGACCCAATGGAGAACCTTTGTTCTCAGCTGCCTGGACTACTGCTCCCAATTATGGTCACCGCATTGTGTCAAACTAACAGTGGAGCTTGAAACAGTCCAATGCCAACACACTAAAAGATTGAAACAGTGCAGTGGATGAGCTACAGGGTTAGGCTGAAACAGCTTCAACTTTACTCCCTGGAGTGAAGGCGTGACAGATATGTAATAATCTGCATATGGAAAACTCTTGAAGGGCTAATACCTAATTTCAGCATTGAGTGTTATACAAATGCCAGAACTGGCTACCATTGTATTGTACCAAAGGTATCATCCACTCCATCTAAATTCAGGACTAGGTACTGCAATAGCCTAGGGTTCAAAGGCCCACAGCTCTTCAATGCCCTGCCACAGAAATTAAGAAATCTGCATAAGGTGGAAGTAGATATCTTCAAAAAGGAACTAGACATCCTCCTCTAGACATGCATATCTATATATCATCATCATCATCATCATCGTTTAACGTCCGCTTTCCATGCTAGCATGGGTTGGACGATTTGACTGAGGACTGGTGAAACCGGATGGCAACACCAGGCTCCAATCTGATTTGGCAGAGTTTCTACAGCTGGATGCCCTTCCTAACGCCAACCACTCAGAGTGTGTAGTGGGTGCTTTTACGTGTCACCCGCACAAAGGCCAGTCAGGCGGTTCTGGCAACGGCCACGCTCAAAATGGTGTATTTTATGTGCCACCTGCACAAGAGCCAGTCCAGCGGCACTGCTGCATATATATATATATATCTATATATATATATGCATAAGTGGCTGAGTTCCTTTTGAGGGTTTGGGCCGCACAGAGGCAAAGTGGCTGAGTTTCTTTCAAGTGTTGGGCCTCATGAATGTAATGACCAAGAACTTTGGCATTGTGTTGTGCTTGAGAAGAAGATCCATCAAGCTGAGCAAAATTGCAGTCATGGCAGATACCTTGTCATGCAAATTGGCACCAGTGCTGATGGCATGTAAAAGCACCCTAGTGTCATGCAAATGGCACCTGTGCCAGTGGCACATAAAAGCACCCATTACACTCTTGGAGTGGTTGGTGTTAGGAAGGGTATCCAGCCATAGAAAACCATGCCAAATCAGACTGGAGTCTGGTGCAGCCTTCCAGCATGCCAACCCGGTCAAACCATCCAACCCATGCCAGCATGGACAACGGATATTAAATGATGATGATGATGATGATGATGATGGTGATGATTATAACACAAGAAGATCCATTTCATCAGGATTAAGATGAGGGTGGAGGAGGCTTAAACATCAAGAAAGATAGCTGGAGTACTATATAAATGTATTAAAGTTAATCTCTAACTATGCTGTTCATGAAATTTACAACTTTGTGCATGATGTGTGAAATGAGGACAAGAAAGAAGCTTGATTAAACAATTACTCTAATATCAATAAAACCCCATTTTTATTGCATTTAATCAAATGTTTTTTATTGAATGTATACTTTCCTGTACCATAAAATAAAATTACAATATTTTTTATGTTCATCTCTGTATAATATATAAATACACACACACACACACACACACACACACACACGCATGTGTGGGGAGGTTGAATTATATTTCATCCTTTACTTTGGAGGGTTCCAAAGGGCAATTTCTAACAAAGATTCTTCATATTTTGCTGGTAGCTTACTGGCATAAGATTTTTGCGAATATGAAATCATTAAACGCATATTGTGTGTTATAAGAATTTATGGAAAGGTATCCCATAGAGACTCAACAAGTATGTTAAAAAATGGAGAAGAGAAGATGTTAAAATTTAAAAGAATTTTAAAATTCTTTTAAATTTTAACATCTTCTCTTCTCCATTTTTTAACATACTTGTTGAGTCTCTATGGGATACCTTTCCATAAATTCTCATAACACACAACACACAATATATATACATGTATCTATGTATGTGTGTGTGTGTGTGTGTGTGTGTGTGTGTATGCATAGATATATGTATATGGATATATATATATATATATATATATATAATATATGTATGTATATACATCTATATATCTATATATATATATATATATATATATATATATATATATATATATATCATCATCATCATCATCATCGTCGTTTAACGTCCGCTTTCCATGCTAGCATGGGTTGGACGATTTGACTGAGGACTGGTGAAACCGGATGGCAACACCAGGCTCCAGTCCGATTTGGCAGAGTTTCTACAGCTGGATGCCCTTCCTAACGCCAACCACTCAGAGAGTGTAGTGGGTGCTTTTACGTGTCACCCGCACGAAAACGGCCACGCTCGAAATGGTGTCTTTTATGTGCCACCCGCACAAGCCAGTCCAGGGGCACTGGCAACGATCTCGCTCGAGAATCCTACAGGAGCCAGTCAGGCGGTACTGGCAACGGCCACGCTCAAAATGGTGCATCTCATGTGCCACACGCACAAGAACCAGTCCAGGGGCACTGGCAACGATCTTACTTGGCTTGCCGGGTCTTCTCACGCACAGCCCATTTCCAAAGGTCTCGGTCCGTAGTCATCGCCTCGGTGAGGCCCAATGTACGAAGGTCTTGCCTCACCACCTCAGCCCAGGTCTTCCTGGGCCTACCTCTTCCACGGGTTCCCTCAACTGTTAGGGTGTGGCACTTTTTCACGCAGCTATCCTCCTCCATTCTCACCACATGTCCATACCAGCGCAATCGTCTCTCTTGCACGCCACAACTGATGCTTCTAATGTTCAGTTTTTCTCTCAAGATACTTACACTCTGACGGGTATTCACATTGACATTACACATCCAACGGAGCATACTGGCTTCATTCCTTGCGAGCTTACGTATGTCCTCAGCAGTTACAGCCCATGTTTCACTGCCATGTAGCATGGTTGTTCGTACGCATGCGTCATACAGTCTGCCTTTTACTCTGAGTGAGAGTCCCTTTGTCGCCAGCAGGGGTAAGAGCTCTCTAAACTTTGCCCAGGCTATTCTTATTCTAGCAGCTACACTTTCAGCGCACCCAACCCCACTACTAACTTGGTCGCCCAGATAGCGGAAGCTATCGACTACCTCTAGTTTTTCACCCTGGAATGAGATAGAAGTTGTTTCCTGTTTGTTTGCAGTCTTTATTGCACCTGAACATCTGCCACAAACAAAAACTAACTTGCTAGTTAACCTGCCTTTGATGTTGCTGCACCTCTTATGTGTCCATAGCTTGCACCGGGTACATCTTATAGAGTTACTACCTACTCCTTTTCTACATACTGAGCAGGGCCATCTACCTGAAGGGGTTTGTGTTTTATCTACCTTCCTACTTATTAGGATTTTGGTTTTAGCTAGGTTGACTCTAAGGCCCTTCAATTCTAGACCTTGCTTCCACACCTGAAACTTCTCCTCTAGTTCTGATAGTGACTCCGCAATTAGGGCAAGGTCATCAGCATAGAGGAGCTCCCAGGGGCAACCTGTCTTGAACTCCTCTGTGATTGCCTGGAGGACTATGGTAAATAATAGGGGGCTGAGGACGGAACCTTGGTGGACCCCTACCTCTACCCGGAATTCATTGCTGTACTCATTTCCAACCCTCACCTTACTGGCAGCATCTCTGTACATGGCTCGCACAGCTCTCACTAACCATTCTTCTATCCCAAGTTTCCTCATTGACCACCAGATAAGGGATCGGGGGACCCTGTCAAAGGCTTTCTCCATGTCAACGAAAGCCAGGTACAGAGGTTTATCCTTAGCTAGGTATTTCTCCTGCAACTGTCTCACTAGAAATAAGGCATCAGTAGTGCTTTTACCTGGCACGAACCCAAACTGCATCTCATCTAAATTGATTCGCTCCCTAATTAGTTGGGCTATGACCCTCTCTGTAACTTTCATAACCTGATCTAACAGCTTGATGCCTCTGTAATTATTTGTATCTAAAGCGTCCCCTTTACCTTTGTAGCAGTTGACTATGATGCTGCTACACCAGTCATAGGGTATGACTCCTTCGTGTATCACCTGGTTCGTAATACGGGTGACTAGGCTATAGCCAACACTGCCAGATATTTTGAGCATCTCTGCAGTGATTCCTGATGGGCCGGGGGCTTTCCCGGTCTTCATACTCTTAATTGCTTTATCTACCCTGGTACTATCAACTCGGATAGCTGGTCCCTCTATTGGGTCGACATAAGGCAGGCTCTCTTTCTCCCATTCATTCTCTTTATTAAGCAATCTATCGTAGTGGCATCTCCAGACCTCTTTCTTTGCCTTGATCCCAAAGTCGCTAACTACTAATCTATGTTGTGGGGTACATTCTTCGCCAGGGTAGGTTTTGGCATTTATAAGCCGCCCTCTTTCCCTATTTCTGGCGAGGATGTAGTCGATTTGGCTAGAGTGTCTGCCGGAGCGGTAGGTGACTAGGTGACTGGCAGGTTTCCTGAAGTTGGTATTGCAGACCATAAGATTGGTTGCATCACAGAACTCCAGCAGTCTGGTTCCCTCCTCGTTGCGGGAACCGAAGCCATAGCCTCCATGTATGCCATGGAAGCCCCCAGCACGACGTCCGACATGACCGTTGAAGTCTCCAGCCACAAAGAGAAGGTCCCTGTCATATATATATATATATATATATATATATACATACATATATACATATATACATACATACATATATATATATTTTTTTTTTTACATTGAAAGAAAAATGACAACGTTATTCAAAAGAAGGTTTGCATTTTTGAGCTCAGAGCTTAGAAAAGTAAAAGGAGGATACAGGAGACAGTCGAAAAAGCTAACTTCTATATATGGCTGAAGTGAGAAGACCATAAATGGCTTGAAAGTCATAACATGCTGGCTGGGAAATAGCATTACTAGATGAGACTGGCTGAGACTTAAGCAGCATCTCTGATTGACAGGTAGAGGTTTCATTCATGGTGCCCCCTCCTCCTGGTTGGAAGGCTTATACCACCAAACAGCTGGTTGGCTCTGGCTGCTGGAACTGAAACTAACTGTTGGAAGGCAGGTTTAGGGAAGGTGCGGGTTAAGAATACCTGTACTTCTCCTCCATTTGTCAGTTGAAGTTTAGACAGTGTCACATGACAACTAGCTGGTGCTGGTTGCTGGAGCCTAGCAGCGAGTATTTAAAGGGAAATTTGGCAGGATGGTCAGTTACCCACTGACACTCATTGATCTCATTTCAATACTGCCCACTAGGGGTTACACACAGAGGGGACAAACAAGGACAGACAAACGAATTAAGTCGATTATATCGACCCCAGTGTTTAAATGGTACTTATTTAATCGACCCCAAAAGGATGAAAAGCAAAGTCGACCTCGGCGGAATTTGAACTCAGAATGTAGCGGCAGACGAAATACTGCTAAGCATTTCGCCCGGCATGCTAACGTTTCTGCCAGCTCGCCGCCTTGACACTCATTGATGCTGCATCGAAGAGGCCAGGGAACAGAAGAAGGACAAAATGCACTCAACACCTGAGCTGAAGACACCTCCGAAAGGGGTGGGGTGGGGGCCCGCCACGTCGAAAACCGTAGATGAGTAGGGGCTGAAACCAGACATGGATCCTCCTGATGATGTCTTTAGCCACTGGAGCTGTTGAGGTAACAAACTATGAAATGTGGTTGGAATACACACGTACATATATATATATATATATATATATATACACACATATATAGATATATGTGTATGTATATATATTTATATATACAGGGTTGGCCAAAAGTCACCTGACAGTAAATCAAACCCATATAATTCCAAGATTAAAACAAAAAATTATTTTAAATGAGACTTCGCTAATAAATAGACAAATGTTGTAAAAAAAAACAGTAATTTGAACTCACAGCATTCAATTATTAAACATTCATAATTGGAATGAATAAATAAAATTGAATATTAAGTATTTATGGAATTTTGATTTACTGTTGGTTAACTTTTGGCCAACCCTGTATATATATATATGTATGTATGTATGTATGTATATATACATGTATATATATATATATATATATATATATATATATATATATATATATATATATATATATATATATATATATATATGTGTGTGTGTGTGTGTGTGTGTGTGTGTGTGTGTGTGTGTGTGTGTGTGTGTATGTGTGTGTGTGTGTAGCCCACAACCTACAAGACCTCTTGGTCCACAGCTTCTTCCCTAACCCAATCTCCCAACCTGGCTCATTCCCCTGCTCCTGAGACACCATATTTCAATTTGCAATTTGGATTTATCTCTAACTCCAGCTGCTGTGATCTACTTATTGAGTTTCTTGAAGACATCATCCAGATCACTGATGGCAGCTCATGGGTGGATGTTGTTTACCTTGACTTTGCTAAAGCTTTTAATTCTGTGCCACACAAAAGACTTATGGCAAAACTCTCTGCAATGGGTGAAAGACAATCTTTTTAACTGGTTGGAGTCCGTCATTCTCAGCTGAAAAGAGATAGTTATGGTTCTAGGACAGCATTTTTCACCCTATGAGATGTCATCTGGTGTACTGCAGGGATCTGTTCTTGGTCCCCTATTGTTTGTTGCATACATTAATGATATAGATGCAAATTTAAAGAATGCCACAATACCAAAATATGCAGATGACATCAGGCTGTACCTTGAGATAAAAGGGACAGATTCTGAATTTTGTAGGTCTTTCCTGCAATCGGACCTGGACACAATTCAGCAATGGATCATGGACTGACAACTCAAGCTGGCTGTGGACAAGTGTACCACCATGCATTTTGGGAGAAAAAAACCCAGTGTCTACATACTCCCTTCACAACACTAATATCAATAAGTCTTTTTGTGAAAATGACCTGGGCATTACTGTCAGCAGCAATTTGCACTGGACAAAGCGCATTTCTAAAATTGTCAAGAAGGCCAAGGGTGTCTTGGCATCACTCAGCAAGACCTTTGTCAGCCACTCTCCAACTATCTATTTAAAGCTGTATATGGCTATGGTGTGGCCAAACTTGGAATTTGCATCACCAGTCTGGAAACCCTATCTTGCTCAGAAACTGCTCTGGAAACTGTTCAGAGACATGTAATCAAGTGAATACCCTCCATCAGGCATCTACCATGCTCTGAACACTTGCTTCCCTGTACATGGATACATTGAAACTCCAACATCTGGCAACTGACTTGGTAAACGCCCACAAAATTATTAACCATCGTGCCAACAACAACCTTGGGCACCTTTTTGAGCACCTTTCCATGTGTCTAACACACATGGGCATACCTACAAAGTCAGAAAACTGCACAGCTCCCATGACTTTCAGAAACATTTTTTCACACTCAGAGTTGCTGAAGCATGGAACAAATTACCTGCATCGGTTGGTAGCTGCTGAGATATTGCACCTTTTAAAACTTCAATGCTTCCTGAAGTTTGCCAACACTACACCTGATATCTCCCCCTCCGTACACATGGACACATGTATATCATGACTCATACACTGTTCACTTTCCTGACATTATATATAATTCTATGTACTATACATGCACCTTTGATAAGTTGTAATGCGCCTGAACACTGTACACAATAATTTCATTATTATTATCATCAATAATATTAATACGCTAACTTTTTGTTTTTGTACATACCTGATGTGTGTGTCACACTTACTTCAATGAAGTAGCAATGTGGGAGAGAGGAGGACAGAGAGGAAGTAAGAGAGAAAGAGAGAGTGAGAGAGAAAGAGAGTGAAAGAGACAGTGAGTGGTGATGGCATTCGCTTTGAGTTTTTAAATGTTTCAGAGAAGAATTAAGAGAGAAAGAGAGAAAGAGTGAAAGAGAGAGAGAGTGAAAGAGACAGTGAGTGGTGATGGTATTCATTTTGTGCTTTTAAATGTTTCAGAGAGGACATAAGAGAGAAAGAAAGAGAGTGAGAGAGATTAAAAGTGAGAGAGAAAGAGAGAGAGAGTGAAAAAGACAGTGAGTGGTGACAGTGTTCGTTTTGTGATACATAGATACATATACACATTGTTAAATCAAAAGCAGGAGAGAAGAGGGATACAAAGGAAGTGAAAGAGAAAGAGAGAAAGTGAGAGAGACAGTAGAAACATAAATCAAAAGAAAAGTTCATACATAAATACATAGACACAGCAAGTACTGGACGTCAGTTTCACTTTTCATTACCACACAAGGATAAAATTAACTCACAAATGGCTAAGTACTCCACAGACATGCATAACATTAACGTAGTTCTCAGGGAGATTCAGCCTCACACAGAATATGACAAGGCTGGCACCATTGGTGTTATATTACTTTCTATATTCTGTAACTGTCACAATATACTTTTCTAGGCCTGAAATTTTTGTGGGAGAGGGCCAGTTGATTAGATCGACCTCAGTACACAACTGGCACTTAATTTATCGACCCCGAAAGGACGAAAGGCAAAGCTGACCTCAGCAGAATTTGAACTCCGAATGTAAAGACAGGCAGTCATAATATACAAACATTTCTCATGGCACCAGTACACTGTTTACAGATGCTTACACTTTTTATGTTTTCTGTGAATTTTTCATAGGTCCAGCTAGTTATCATTATTACACCAATCTGGATTTATGCTATGATGTAATCCATGAATGCATCAATAAAATGCTACCGATACAACTGTAGTAAATTTTAAACTCTACTTGAGTTCTTCTCTTATACATACACCACATCTGGAATCGAGCCAAACTCAGATCTATGGTTTATATTCAATTAGGCATTTATTTATATACATACCTGTAGTACAGCAATATTGAGGTGGATCTGAAATTGAAGCACATATTTGTGTTTTGTTTCCTGACACAAACAAGACTAGCAATTGAAAGAGTTATACAACCATGGGTAACGCAAGTAAGATTCCTCTGCTATATGGAACCACCAATTCTTTGAGTTTTCAGACCTTTCATTTTAGTATTTGATGGACAATTCAGGTTTTCAGAATTGCAGGCAATGCTTCTGGTACTGACCACCATTCACTTATATTCCCAATCATCAGTGTTTATATTCTAATACTTATGAAGGTAGCAAGCTGGTAGAATTGTTAACATGCTGGGTGAATTGCTTAGCAGCATTTTGTCCATCGCAACATTCTGAATTCAAATTCTGTCGAGGTCGACTTTACCCTTCATTCTTTTGGGGTCGATAAAATAAGTACTAGTTGAGCACTGGGGCTGATGTAATTGACATAAATTGCTGGCCTTGTGCCAAAATTTGAAACCAGTATTCTAAGACTTAAGGTATTTGGTTTTCTTGTCTTTACCTTGTGTGTATGTATGTGTGTGTGTGAGGGAGAGGGAGAGAGATCATGAAACATTTTTTACCAAGAACTAAATCACCATAAAATAATCACTTCCAAAAGCCTGAAATCACCAAGAATAATATTTGATAAGGTGAGATTCTATTCTGAAGCAGCTCACTATTTCCAACTGTTTTGTGTTAAGTGTAAATTATTTCCAATTCCTGAAGTTCTATTGTCAGAATCTTTCACCAGTGAAAATCCTTGAAAAATTCAAAGAGAACCATTAAGATACTAATAAAACAGAGCAGGGCCTGTGGCAAACCTAACCACAAATTCAGAGTAAGAATATATCACAATAACATTGGGATGCACAATATTATCAACATGAAACCACAAACTATAAAATTGCAAAATACACATGAAGCAAACAATGTGTATATATCAATGTAAACTAGTCTGAGAGCACCCTTAGTTCTATGTTACAAGCTTCCTCTTTAAAAGATTTTTGAATTAAAACTTTCCACCAAAATACCATGTTAATTTTTGATCCAAACACCAGCTTAATTATGACAAACTTATTTTGATAAATTCTTTATTAACTTCAAAATTAATTGAAATAAAGTCGGTGTATTTCAGCAGAAATATCCTAGTCATATGATTTAGCTTCTAGATCTTTCCATTATGTTTGTCTTAACCATTCTGATACCATCTCCCTAGGACAGTCCTCTAGTTCTGTGTTACAATATTCTTGTTTTAAAGTACTTTAGATTAAAACCTCCTATGAAAATATCATGTTAACTTATGATCCAAACACCAGCTTAATAATGATAAAGTTATTTTCCTAAATTCTTCATTAATTTCAAAATTAATTGACACAAAGACAATGTATTTCAACAGGAATATAATAACTAAAGGCTATTATATCAAATAGACAAATATATTTTCATGTCAGTTCACTATTTATTTACAAGACATTATTGTAACTCATTATAATGCAGTACACAAAATAAGATTGAATAGAAAAACATTAGTTGACAACACCATAATTTTTATGTAAAACTTGTTTAAAATGTGATCAATAAGCATAGAAGTTTTATTAATAGTAAGATGCAAACCCAATTAAATACAAAGCTACATCACATAAAAAATATAACATGAAATCTACCAGGATTCACTATTATATAATTTTAAATCTGATACTGAAGATTTTAACAATTGCAAAATTACTCTCAAGATCCTTTGCCAATGGGCAGACTGTGTCTCATTACAACAGTTTAATTTGCAAAAAGACTGTTGTGAAAATCTCAAAATATCAGATCTAGGAACATTATTATTGTTCCAAATTAAACAAAGGACTAATAAGGAAATATGAAAGATCCTAAATAAAGAAGATCAAACATCAATACAGATCAAGTTTTTAGTATAACATTTTCGAAAGAAAATCTGTTCCCTATTTATATAAATATAAATTTATATGACAAAATAGCAAAAAGGCACATTTTACATCAGAATTTCAGGAAAAATTGATTGGATGGCCAAGAAACAGTTTTTCCATACATCATCCTGTGATGCACCTGGATGCATCATCAGTGTTTTCTGAGGTCATTGTGTGGTTTGGCTCTTTCAACAATCAGACACCTTCATCCAAGTAATCCAGCCCCATCCTTATTCATACTATCCCCTTCAGGGCTCACATCCCCTGATCCATATTCACCTTGAAGCAACCTCTACTGCTTCCATAGCTGGCAGAAACCTGACTCTCCTTTCAAAGTTCTTCCCAGTAGATATTGGGCCTCATATGCAAACAATAATCAAAGAATCTATGAGAGGATGCCATGCTCATAAATCTTTGTCTTAAATTTACCAGGGACACTTGGCTTTTCTAGAGTTGATAGCCAGGCTTACAATTCTTGGTTGGTACAGACAGCTGCTGTGGCTATCTCTAGTCGCCTTTCCCAGTGACACAAGAGAGAGAAACATTGTCTGCAGCAGTGCTTTTCAACCATTTTTCATCTTATGGACCCCTTTGATTCTTTTTACTCAGATTGAGCCTCATAGCCATTCGATGCTTTAAAAATCTCATATGTGTAGAATTAAATATTATTAGGAACTGTATAAAAAAATTTGGTGTAGTGTGGAAGTATAACCAGTCTATTGCATATAAATTTTAACAACAAAAAAAAAAAAAACTCATATGGACCTCCAAGGGTCATGTGGACCTTAGTTGAGAACCATTGGTCTACAGTAATTTCTCAGTTAAAAATGATATTGAAAATGCTGTGAATAATATAAATTTATTCAAGAACATTTCCTCAGCTATGGATAATTTCAAACTTTGTATAATAGGAGTGAAGACTGTTTGCCAACATAACATCACAGTCCTGGTTTAGGATGAATGTTGCTGAAATTTAGCCCCAGGAGACAGCTGGCTGTATGACATGATCTGTGTCCTTATATTTTCGAACACCCCTACTCAGCTCAAAACAATATCTGTGTATCATGATTTCCGGGTTATTTCCCTTCATCAGCACAGAATAATTGTTCAGCTAGAGGTTAATTTTTTATTACAGGCACAAGGCCTAATTACAGAGGGGACATACAAAGACATGCGGGAACATAAAACATATGAAGGATGATTGTGAAATGAATAAAATTACAATGCAAATGAGACAGCCATCTCACTCCCACTGCGAGATGAAGCCATGGAGTCCTTTTCCTTAAACCTTTACATTTTACATAACTTCTAGCCTCGCTCCAAGGCGAAACCGCAACTTCTCTCTTCGCTTTTACCCAACAATTATAAACCTTTTAAACAAATGTTCATACAGGACTTAAATATTTCTTTTCCTTTTTAAACTAAAAGTCACCCAAATGTTTATTACAGTATTTAACAAAAAAATCTTTTAGAAAACCTGTTCATTCAGCAATTTCAAAAATTTACTTTTTTTTTCTTTTTCCATGAAAGTCCAAATAATTTTTTCTCAGTTACAGTCTTTACAAAATTATAATGACTTACCACTTCTGTCTCTCTCAATGTCTTTCAATTCTGCAATCCTTTTAAGTTGGGTTGTTCTATCTCACTATAAGTTTTCTTTTTGTTTGTGTCTTTCTTGTTGTCTCTTTTTGTTTCTATTTTCCTGCTGTTTTGTGTGTTCTTGTATTTTCGTCTCTAAGTCTGTGTGTTTGTGTATTTGTGTGTCTGTGTGTTCGTTTGACTGTAACTCTATGTGTTTTGTCTTTGTGTCTCTGTTTTTAGGTTTCTGTAATTCTGGGTTGTCTCATTTCTGGTCTGAATGACTCTCTACTTTAAATTCCTTTGCTGGTACTTCCTCTGGTAAATTTTCTCCATTTCTCGTCGTGGGTTGAGTTTCTTCTTCCATTCCTTTACTCTTCTTCAATTCCACTGACATCGATGACTTTCTTCTTTCTCTTTTCCTGGGTTTTACCTCCGCAAAATCCCCATCCTGTTCTGTTTTCTGTTTCTGCTTTTTTTCTACCACCATATTTTCCTGAACACTCTCTTCCACCATTTCCAGTGCTGCATCCGTAACATTTTGGGGGTCTCCCCTCCGACATCATTTCCAGTTTTTCACCGTTTGGCAATTCCAAAGTTTCTGCCATTTCATCGTAATATTTTGGGCTTATTGCACAGATTATTTCAATACCATACCCCACCAATTCAATTGTTGTGTTCTGCTAACTATGCCAATCCTCAGGTTTTCTCCATTCTTCCTCAGCTCAGAATTAAAAGTTGTGGCTATTACCCATTCTGGGTCTATCGACGGTGGGATTCTTCTCACCCTCACCCTGACGATTCTTTTGCCCCAACAGTTCGGCATCAAGGTCCATTTTACTCTGTTAACATTGTGTTGCTGGATTTTTTGCCTCCTCTTCTGAAAGGAAGGTTACTGCTATAGTTCCGTATCTTCTTCCTCTTGTAAAAAGCGTTATCTTTTCTCCCATGTTCACCACCAACATTTCCTCTATCTCCTCCTGCGGCGCGTGTTCTATTCTCCCATTTTCATTTGAAAATGTTCTGAATATTACCGTCTTGCTTTCCATTTTTCTTTTTTCCTCCTCTGGCAGGGTCATTTTTATGTTTGACCCTTCTTTTTTTACATTCTCACAATATTTAGTTATCTTCTCTTCATTCCACTCCACCATCTCCAGCTTCAGCACTGGGTCTATGGTATCTCGACCTCCAGTAGCTTCTGCGTAACTTTTCATTTTTTCAATTGTTTCACTACCACTCAACGATGGTGGCTTCGCATGAAAAAATTCCGCTTAGTATTCTTCAATAAACATCAAAATTGTTCAGCTAGATGTGGCACTGCTAAATTCCCGTTCGAAATATATAGTTTTCAAAGTGACATGTAGTCACTGACCTATAAATTAGAAAATTACTACTTTTAAATCTCACAATGAGAGACATTCAGCAACAGTACTTTGGAGTAAAGACTGTTTGCCAACATAGCATGGCAGTCCTGGTTTAGGACTAATGTTATTGTAATTTAGTCCCAGGAGACATCATCTCCAGCTGGCTATACGACATGATCTGTGTCCTTATATTCAGACTTTGTTCACATGTTATATAAAGAACAACATATATGGAAGTTTAGCAGACTAGTATGATATTACTGCTTATATATGATATTTAATTTCTTGACTTGTCAATATGCAAGCTCAGCCCTAATGTCTTGAATAAGGATCCTAACTTTCACCTCAAACAGAAATATGATGGAAAAAAAAAGTATTGAACTTAAATTCCTCTACACCAGACTATTAGATATAACAGTACCAATCAAACTGAGGACAAATTCTGAGATCTATTTAAGTGTGAAGCCAACAACAAAATATAAACAAAACAAAACTGTACTTAATAAGATCCTCAAGCTAGTTCTTGTTTTTCCTCTGACTAGGAAACCAAGTATCTCCTTTACATCAGCACACTTGTTTCTGGCCTCTTTTCTGGTACCCACCTCTCTCTCTCACTAGGTAACCATGTACCTCCTCTATAGCAAGACACCTGCTTATCTCTTTGTCTCTTTGTCACACTTCTAAACTTTCATCTTCTGACACAAGTTCCCCTCCTCAAATGCCCCTGTCCCCTCCCATAATTCCTTGTCTTGCGAGTTACTTGGTTATCCTGCCAGTGCTGGTGCCACGTTAAAAGCATCCAGTCCACACTGTAATGTGGTTGGCATTGGGAAGGACATCCAACTGTAAAAATCATGTCAAACCTAACCTTGCTCTGTGGGGTGGTTGATGTTAGGAAGGGCATCCAGCCAAAAATCCCTGCTAAAATAGACACAGTAGCCTACCTGGCTGGCTCCTGTCAACCGTCCTACGCATGCATGCATGGAAGATGGACGTTAAATGATGATGATGATGATGAAAAATGATCAGCAATATGTTTGTTAATGTGGAAAAATCCAAATAGATCATGGAAAACATACTTGAAGATGACAAGAAATTCACCAAAATTAAGCAAAATAACACTAATAATATTACTCAAAATTAAACTGGAAAAATGATTTTGTGACACTAACATTCAAACAGGATGTGTCTGCTTATAGAGGCATTATTGTTCCAAAACAAACATAAAGGACTGATAATGAAATAGAAAAAAATTCACTAGAATGTTCCTCATGCCATTCAGTAACAACTTTAGCTGTATGAATTGGTGCATTATCATTCTGAAAGATTGTGTTTCCCTCTGGAAAGAGTTCCGCAACCATAAGATGAATTTGATTAGATAAAATGTCTTGACTATTAATTCTGCCATGAAGGGAAACCAGATCATCACAAATCCTCCTCCATGTTTAACAGTTGGAAGAAGGCAGTCTGGGTTAAATACTTCTTTTGGCTGTTCCACACGCACACTTGACTGGTGGTCAGAAGGATGACTTATCCGAGAAAATAACATTCTTCCACTGCTCTAGGACCAATTCTGTAGGTTTTCACTCCACTCTAAATGCTTTGCAACGTTTGTTTTTGAAAGTAGTGGTTTTCTGATTGTAGCCCTCCCGTGAAATCTGGCTTTGTGCAGCTCCTGGCAAACAGTTTTTGTGAAACTGGATTCTTGAGGTGGTCATTAAGCTTTGCAGTAATTTTGGGAGCTGTACTACTGTGATCCTTTCTAACAATTCTCGAAAGAGTCCGACGGTCCCTTTCTGAAAGTTTTAGTTTTGTTTTGATGGAGGTTTTCCCCTCTTTCTCAAAGGCTGTCATTACTTTTGAGACTGTACTTCTTGATACACCAAACATTTTGGCTGATTTTGTTATGCTAGCACCTGCTATATGGGCACCAACAATTTGACCTCTTTGAAAGTTCGATAGATCTGTCATTTTAATTACCTTTTTCTGATGATATCTGAAAAGAAACGGCAATTTTAGCAAAACATATTAAGCAATGCTAATAATAAATAAAAAAGAAAACATAAAAATAAACAAGCTTTTGACAGTTTTATAGATATTTCAAAATTATGATGCTATGATGCTAGGTGTTTCCATTATTTTGTCCAACCCCTTTACCTACTCCTTTTCTACATATCTTTGTTATTAATACCTTAGTCTTTGCTAAGTTAACTTTGAAGCCTTTTGATTCCAGATTTGGCTTCCACTCCTGGAATTCCTATTTTAATCTTATCTACAAATTCAACAAGGTCATCAGCATATAGGAGTTCCCGTCGGCATTCAGTCTTAAACTCCTCTGTTATGGCCTGTTGGACTATAAGTACAAAGTAACTTAGAACCAAGCCCTAGAGGACATCTACCTGCACACTGAATTTGTCACTAGTTGCTAACTCTCACTTTGCTGGCAGCATCTCTATACATGGCTTGTATGACTCTCACAAGCCATTCACCTACTCCGAATTTCCACAGTGATCACCAGATTACAAAGTGAGAGACCATGTTAAAGGCTTTCTCTAGGTCAACAAATGCTAGAAACTTTTTCTTACTCATAGCTAAGTACTTCTCCATAGCTAAGTACATCTCACATGTAAGATGGCATCAATACTACTTGTTCCTGGCACAGACTCAACTAGACTAACTCTCTTTCTATTCAATTGAGCTATAACTCTTCCTATAACTTACATGACCAAGTTCATTAATTTGATACCTTTGAAATTATGTTTCTCTAAGATATCTTCTTTAAGCTTGTAACTATGATGCTGCTAGGCTAATCTTTGGGTATGACACCTTCCTGTGCAACCTGATTGTCTATATGCTTAACTAGCTTGATTTCTACTCCTCCAGATATTTTAAGCATCTCTGCAGTAATTCCTGGAACAGGGGCTTTTCCTGACTTTATATTCATAATTACTTTATTATTTACCCTGGTAGCTCATTAGAGGTAGTAGATAATTTCTGCTACCTACAGGACTAAATTAGTTGTGGGGAGGATGCATGGAAAGTGTAATAGCAAGAATAAGAATAGAATGGAGGAAATTCAGAGAGCTGTTCTGTTGGCCACAAAAGGTTTCTCTCTCAAAGATTAGAAAGGAATGATGCTAGTATGCTCTGCTGGATGTGCAATGTAAGTGTACATGTTTAACAGAGTGCCAGTCTTCTGAGAGCTAAGTTAGGCATAAGAGGAATTTGTTGCTGGATGCAAGAGAGGACTGCACTGGTTTGGTCATGTGATTTGGATGGATGCTAACAGTTCCATAAAGAAATGCTGATCTCTCAAAGTGGATAGAACATATGGGAGTGGGAGACCCAGGAAGACATGGGATGAAGTACTGAAGAATAACCTCAGAACACTGAACTTTCAGGTGTGATGACAAAAATCCAAGATAGCTGGCGCCTGGCCATACTCAAGAAGACCCACACACCATAGCAGAAGTGTTTTAAACCGATCCTTATGGTGGTATAAAGCACTCGTTGTGGTGCCATGTAAAAGAACCTGTGTGGTGCCACATAAAAGCACCTGTGTGGCAACATGTAAAAGCGCCCATGTAGCAACATGTAGAAGTTCCCATGTGACGTCATGTAAAAGCGCCCATGCAGTGCCATATAAAAGCATCCAGCACACTCTGTGATATGGTTAGCATTAGGCAGAGCATCCAGCCATAGAAGCCATGCCAAATCAGACTGGAATCTGGTGCAGCCCCGTGGCTTGCCAGCTCTGGTCACACCATCCAACCCATGCTAGCATGGACAATAGACATTAAATGATGATAATGCTGTTGATGATGATTATAGTTTTGTTTATGAGAATGTCCCACTGCTTGGTTGACACTGTGAAAACCCTCTTTCTCCTAAATATTATCCATATTTTATAGCCTTTCATAGTAATATTTCCATATTTCTTTCTTTTCAGAAACACCAACTGCAGGTGTGCTATTATTTATCCATACACATTTCTCATTCACATGTAAGCCCATTCTCAGTTCTTTTTGGTACATTGTCTTGCGATTTGAAATATCTCATGTTTTTGATCCTCGTATCATAGAATACTGGAAAACCTCTTACTTTTTGCTTCTCCCCTTGCTAAAAACACCTGTCATCTAGCTTCTCTTTCAGCTACTGGTATAGCACTCTGCTACCCACTTTCTTCCAGTCTTTCCAAACCTGCCACTTTGTTTTTATGGCACTATACAACTTTCTGAGGAAGAACTTGCATTCGAAGCATCAAAGACACTCCTGCTTTCTAAAACTCATTGAGTATCAAATTAATAAAGAAGTATACTTTGTTTCTACTTTGCTTTCTGTGTTGTTTTCATTGTTAAGTTTGAATATTATCTATCTATAAACACACATACAAGCACACTTATATTTGCCTGTGTGCCTGCTAGCCTGCCTACCTACCTACTTACCCACCCACCCACCTACCTACCTACCTACCTACCTACCTACCTACCTACCTACCTACCTATCTATCTATCTATCTATCTATCTATCTATGTAACAATACAGCACCAAATGATAATCAAAACTAATGAAAATACTGGTGCAAATTAAAAAACAAAGTAGATAATAAATAAGCACACATGAAAACAAACTCAACAGCAACTGTAGTAGTTAATGGTCCAATAACTTTATTACTTCAATAATATTAGTATATCATCTCACCTCTACTCATCTCTGAACTTTATTAATACATAGCTTAATATCAACTGCCATTGTCTTATACTTCCTTTAAACCAACAAAATTTCAAACACTTCTTTTGTCTCATTACTCATCTGCGTTTCTATTGATTTTTCAAATCATATAAACATAGCAATGACTGTAGTTGTTGTTGGTGGTGTTAAACCCCTGGTCATCTCTGATCAAGCAAGCCAGTGATCAAAAGTACTCCATTTGAAATGACTGGTTTTTTTGTATGCTTATGACACCAATGTGTCCTTCCGTTTTTTAAAGAGGCTAGGATGCAAATTAAGAGAAATTTAGCCACTATTTCTAGCAGGATGAGTGAGCATGTACAGGGTCATTTGATGTTTGATAGAAATAACATCAGTGGTAGTGGTCTAGTAAAGATGGTGGAGGAAATGTTTGATATACTAACTGAACTAAGGTGTCTCTGTTTAGCTAAGCATCTACATTAATTTTTGATTGAAATCTATAAAAGAATATAATAGAAATAATAATAATAATAGCAATATTTTCAAAGATATGGAAACAAAATACAAAGAATATTTAAAAAGTATGAAAAATGTGAACCATGGAAATAGTAGCAGAAAACAAAAAAAGAAACATGAAGAATAACAGCAGCAACAATATTTAATTAAAAACTCATGTCTTTCAATAGTTTCATATTTGAAAGTCTTAAAACTTCATTCTTCAGTATTTGAATTTACAGCTTGCTGTGGTGAAATCTACTTTTTAACCTTTTGTTTGCTGGTTTTACACTAAGTTAGTGTCTCTCCCAAAGCTTGTTAGTGTGAAGACTGAAAAGTGAGGAGGGTAAATTGTCATCATCATCATCATCATCATCAAACATCTGCAAGTTTATTGAGACAGATTCTTTACAGCTAGATGCCCTTCCTGTCACCAACCCTCATCTTTTTCCAAGAAAGGTAATATTTCTCCCTAGTCAAACATGTTCTTGCAGAATATTGGAAATGAACAACATTGCTTGTATGATGGTGACAATCATTTTACAATTATCCTGTGATGTCAGGACAAGAAAACACAAACATACACACGCACTCACAAGGCCTTGGTCATCCTGGGGCAATGGTAGAAGACTTACCCAAGGTGCTATGCAATAGGACTGAGCTGGAACTATGGGGCTACGAAGCAAACTTCTTACCACACAGCCACACCTGTGTTTATGAATGTGTGTGTTTGTGTATATACATATATATGAACCATTTTATGTCAGTCTATCACATCATTAGTAACTGCTAGAAGGACTTGTGGAAATTCTACAGATCTAAATAAAACTGTTATATGAGACTTAATATTTCATCCCATTGTGAAGTTTGTTTAAAGTGTAACAAACATATTTTGTGATAAGTAGAATAGTATTATAGACCTTTCAGCTCCTGAACCAGCAACAAAGCTTCTATATTAAAGAACTCAAATTCAATTTTTACTCATAAAACAGTTTAGAGCAAATATAAATATTATGGCATGCTTTGTCCCTGAAGACAAAACCATGTATTATACAAAAGGTTAAAATGTATCTATAGATATAAAAAATTTAAACAATAGGAAATTATCAATTTTTAATCATGTTTTTTTACAGCAATTTATAAAAATAAACAGGTTGATAGTTTTACTTGGTATTTCAGTATTTCAGGGTCAGGACCCCTTCCTCAGGAAATCTTTGGAGGAAAGTTGTTATTCACTGATTTCTGTGTCTTGTGTGTAAGTGTATTTGATATGTGTCACTATAAACAATTGGCCATGTGCAACTCTGACCAATTAATTATTAATAAGTGGTGTATATTTCTTAATTAAAAGACCTTCTTTTAGTCTCAAATTCCCAATGTTTCTTTCTGTAGCATCAATGGAAACTTGGATGTCTTAGGTGTAGCAACTATTTTTGTAGATGATTTTTGGCAGAAAATCATTAGCATAGAAGTTAGATGTTGTTTCTCTATACCCCTCTGTCCCTGCAATCCCAGTTATCAATTTATTAACTGAACATATTGTCTCCTCTCACAACTTTGGGCTCACATCTCCAGATATCCATGAACCATTAGCTACTATAATGGACAACACCTTCTTCTGGTTCAAAGGGTCTATTTACAAACAAATCTCTGGACTGCTGATTGGGGTTAAATTTGACAGGCCTACTAGCCATAATGTACATGGACCAGCATTCAACAGCTATCAGTCCTGCACCTTTTTCATCAGGTGTATGGATGACATCCCCATATTAACATCATTACACGAAGAGACTGATAAAATTATACAATATGTTCAACAGTATCAATGAACATATAAAATTTGAAGTGGAACACCTTGATAACTGCTTATCTCTAATTAATTTTGAATCCAAAATCACAGAAAAGCAGCATACAAGGGTCTATTTGTACATTATAATTCATCCTTACCCATCAAAACTAAGATGACCTTCATTAGAAATATGATTCATAAGATACACAGTAAATGTAGCAAGGCAGGAAGCAAAAACACCAACACCATACAATCCAGAAAGATCCTAATAAAGAATGGCTATTCATACCCTTTCACTAAATACTAGCACATCGCCAGACCATCTAACAAAACCCACACATCCAAAGACAAGATGTTTTTTGAAACAGCAACATTTTAATGGAAAAACAACAGCTGCAATCCACTGTACAATCTATGGAAAAATAACTGCTACAGTCCACCATATGATTTGTAGGGAAGGATTGAATATATGACTGGCACACTCCAGACTTTTTGCTGAGGAGAGTCCTAACTGAAAACAAACCAATCAAACTCATGACTGTATGATCATGAGCCAAATATTCTAACCACTAAGCCATGTGTCTTTACAATAAAAAATACACATTGCATATTAAGAACAGCTTAGAGCTGCATGTAGCCAATTGGTTACTATAGCAATGCATATCAAATGCACACACTTTACAGGACAGAGAAGTCAGCGAATAACAACTTTTCTCCAAAGATTTCCTGAGGAAGGAGTCCTAATTCTGAAATATTGAAATACCAGGTAAAACTATCAACCTGTTTTATTTTTATAAATTGCAATGTTTTGTCTTTAAAAAAATATATCTAAAATCATTTCTATATATATATGAGACAATGCTTCATGAAAACTAAAGTAAATTATTAGTTATTTCTTTATTTTGATAAATGAAGCTTGCTTATATTTAGACTCTATTTTTAGAATTCCAGTTTATATTGTCACATTTTTTCAATTTTTGTGGTGCACCTAGCTACATCTCATGGTACACCTGTATACTGTTTGAGAACTACTGCTCTACATGGTTCCACTACCTGCTAGAAATAGCAGCAGAAGGCTCTCAACATTGGATATTGCTGCAGAAAACACTATGATTAAAAAAAACTCAAGATATCCATGGTTGGAATGCCTTTGAGCATAGTTCTACTTAATTAGAATCAACTTGGGGTTAAACAAGAACTATATATGGTTTCAAAAAACTAGCAATATAAAGGAAAGGTATACAATAAATAAATGGATTACTTCTAAGCACAAATGTTGAATAAATATCGGTGCAGATGTAGCTATGCAGTAAGAAGCTCGCTTTTGACCACGTGGTTCTGTGTTCAGACCCACTGTGTCTGAACACAGTATAGTAGAAGACCATGGGCAAGTGTCTTCTACTATAGCCTTGGGCCGCCCAAAGCCTTGTGAGTGGATTTGGTAGACAGAAACTGAAAGCCTGTTGTATATGTGCACGCATATATATATATATATATATATATATATATATATATATATATATATATATATATATATACACATACATACATGCATAGATACATATATATATATATATATATATATATATATATATATATATATATATATATATATATATATATATATCAATATATTATAAATTAACTACCAACAAAAATAATTGGTAAGCTAACTCAAAAAATCATCACCAAAATAGCAGAGAAAAACGACTGTGAAGGTATGTAGACTCCTCAAGAATCGATCCTTTTGTGTCCTAACTCCTTTATTATATATATATATATATATATATATATATATAACCAGCAAGTTAGCTAATTAGAAAATCTCTATAAGAGATGAAAGCAGTAACTATACTGAGAAGTAATGTTTATCACCACTTCAACATGGCTGCTCTGTAGGAACTAACATTACTATGATTTTAACTCCAGGAGGATTCCTCCTCCAGTGAGTTATTTGATGCAATTTGCACCCGATATATATTGCAAGTAGGGGAGTGAACCCCTACCATCTTCCAGCAATGGGATCACCAGACTGTATGGTTTCAAGCTATTTGTGCTCATCTTCAGTTATAGATACTTGTCTGCTAGAGATAGCAGTAGTTTGCTCCAGCTAGCAATATATAGAAAATAAGTGACAAATGGTAGTAATATCGGTTCCTATGGAACAGCCATGTCGAAGTGATGATATACATTACTTCTCAGTACAGTTACTGCTTTCATATCTTATAGAGATTTTCTAACAAGCTAATTTGTTTGCTGTAAGATCATGTTGCTCCAGTTCACTCAGCTGTAGAAATGAGTTGTGATGTCACTGGTGCCAAGCTGTATTGGCCTTTGCCTTTCCTGCAGATAATATTGGTGGTGTAGAGAGGGGTGACTGGTATACATGTGCAACTGCTGGTCTTCCATAAACAACCTTGCCAGGACTTGTGTCTTGGTGGAGAAACTTTCTAGGTGCAATCCCATGGTCATTTATGACTGAAGGGAACCTTTACTCTATGTATTGTTATATTTCGGGCTTGTAATTTTTTTCTTACCAAATAAACACTATATACTTGTTCTTCACTTATTTATTATTGTTCTTATTTTATGTCCATTTCTGGAAATCTTCCGTCACACCCGTGACCTCTTCAGCAACTCTCCATCCCATGTCTTCTCCTGTTCTGTCTAGTCCAAATACATAAATGTATATATATATATATTGGGTTATCTCATAAATAATGCGGTTTTTTCAATTGCATGAAGTCAGAGGGAGACAGGATAAATTACCTGCATCAACTTGCTATAAAAGCAGGTAGTAATTTTACCTTGTCTTTATTCATAGTAAAAGTTTTGAAGAGTGCAGTTTGATTTTAACAGTTATTTTTTTCAAATCTATAATGGAAGTGACAAAGGAGCATATTCAGCATATTTTGCTTTATGAGTTCAATAAAGGCAACAACACAATGGAAAGTGCGAGGAATATCAATGCAGTATATGGGGATCAGACAATAAGTGTAAGCCAGTGTCAGTGGTGGTTTAAGAAATTCCAAGCCAGAAACTACAGCCTAGAAGACGAACCTCATCCTGGAAGATCTGTAGAGTTCAATAAGGATGTCCCGCAAACCCTGGTGGAACAAAATACCATTGTAACAGTTGAGGAGCTAGCAGAGAAGCTTGAATTTGGTCATTCAACCGTTCATTGACACCTGCGTGCCATTGGAAAAGTCAGTAAATTGGGTCAATGCGTTCCTCATAAACTTTCCGAGTCTAATCATGTGCAGAGAGTGAATCTATGCTCTTCTTTGCTGTCATGTCTTGCGAATGAACCTTTTTTGGACTGAATAGTTACTGGTGAAGCCGAGTTTAGTGTCCAATGAAGGAGACGTTGGCATGGGTGCCAGTCATCGAATTTGGTTCGATTTCGATTTCACTTGCCTCAACAGGTCTTCGCAAGCGGAGTTTAATATGCACATCTCTAAAGAGTGCAGGGTTACATAATCAGACTGTTACCTAACATTCTGCTGAACCCCTAGTGCAAAACTGATTGGTAAGGTTGTCTGTAATGGCTGTACACTTCAATTTATATATATATATATGTATATAAATATGTATGCATGTGTGTGTGTATCTATGTTTGGTTGTCCCCTATCACTGCTTGACAACAAGGTGTTGTTCCCACGCTTACGCAGACTAAAATTATAAACATTATTTATTAAGTTCAAAAACATAACTGATTCCATTTCCACGATAAAAATGTTAATTCAATGCATGAAGTCCAATGTAAATGAAATTCAATAAATGGCTTGTTACAAACCTTTAAAATTTGATTATGTGTAAAAAGTCTGAACCAAATAAGACACTACAAATGAGAAGGATAACCACTCCAAAACGACTCCTACAAAGAATATGAAAATGGAATGAAAGGGCTGTTAACATAGACACAGAAAGACTAGCATACAGTAGAGTTAAACAGAAAAGATTTCTGTGCTCTACGACAGATAGTTAACACTAGAGACTAGAAACCTCTTACATTGTCCCTACAACAGGGCTAGAAAGGAGAAATACAGTCTGTTATGTGTTCAACATTTGAAATTAGAAGCCTCAAACTATTTTACAGTAGAACTAGAGAGAACTTCCAGTGAAGAGGCAATGGAACTTTGAAAAAAAATCAAGTCGATTAAATTCATTCATTTTTGGTTCCATTCTGTGCTCCCATAGAAAAATAAATTGCCATCACAACTTAGTTTAAGAAAGTTCTCGCTTCCAAAAGATGTGCTAAAAAAGAATGTAACTTCCGGTAGGTCATTCACACTCCTTTTGTTTTAGATAGCCGGAAATAACGAAAATAGAACTCAACTGAAATTTATTAAAACTTCTTTCATCCACCCATTAATTCTTTCTCTTAATGTTTCAATCTCTTTAATTAATTGTCATTATTTTTTCAGCTCTTTCCTCCTACCAGTATTTATTCCTGACATTCCCTAACTACGAAAAACACCACTGTCAGAAACCAAGCAAGCAAGCTATTTTCATATGTACTCTCCACCCATCACGTAACACGTCTGCTAAATAAAAATAATGTTGAGTAACATCCACCATAAGTAGGGCTACGAACCGGAAGTTGAACATTTAGTTTGCCTCCTCCTCCTTCCCTACTTTTTCATCCTCTCACTCCTCCTTTTTCTCTTACTCAGTCTATTTCCCTGGTTTCGTGTAATTGAGCGCTAAATTCGAATCTTGTTTCACTACATTCTTATTGCTATTCAGGATATACTTTATTTTTCACCTCACCTAAACAGAAATGGAGACCTTGTAGTATTAGTAGTGATAATAGTTATTATAATAATTGAAAACAAAACTATATATGAAGTGAAAGGACCAAAGAAATCTTGGATTACTTTTTTACCGTAGCACAAAAACAAACACAGAAAATGACAGGAGTTCCTTCAGTGTTTGGACAGGTAAATAAATTACTTTTTATTTACTTCTAATTACTAACCCCTCGATTGTTTAGCGAAATATCTTCAATTTTTCAAAATAAATTTCGATATAATTGGAATGTATTCCGTCTGAAAGGTATTTGCAAAAAAAATTCATTAATAAATTTTCTGAAAGCTATGAGGAAACAAAGTCGTGACGGTGGCACACTTGTGTAGATATGTCACTGTCGTCATTATATTGTTGATATTTCTTCGCCACAGGACAAAAGATATGTTGGATCTTGTTAGATTTCTTTCGACAACTTTGTTATCAAAAATAATGATTGTTTTCCAAACTTTTTTTTATCCTCTTTCAATTTTTCACCAGATTATTCTCATAATACATGTTTTGCATGATGATGACGAAAATCGCATTCAGTTTTTTTTTTCTAGAAATTAATAATAAAGAAGGTACAAACATTCAAAGTCATTTAATTATAAGTAGTTGGAAGAAATTTAACAAGATCTAACATTTTCTCAAAAATATCAAAACGAAAATAAAAAAGTTATGTAATCTACGAAGCTTAAAATATACACATCTGAAGAAATTACGGGCGCCCAAGATAATTTGTGGGATCTATATAATAACCGATAATTTCTAATTCTATAGAGAGGCAAATTAAAGGTAGTCTAGTCTTGACATGTTGAATATGGGCATACCTACACAATTGTGCCCCACCGATTCTGTTTTCCCCATAACTTCCAGGAAAGTGAGTATTTTTTAATGACATCTTCTACAAATACGCTTCAAATGGCAATAGATTCCAATTATATCGGAATTTGTTGTGAAAAGAATTTTCCGCAGCTGGGGAGAGGAGTTTCGGAAAATTCATACAGAGTCGGCTTTGTTTCTTTATAACTTTCAGAGATACTTTATTTATAAAATTTTCTACAAATACTTTCAGAGTGTCTAGATTACGATTATATCGGAATTTAATACAAAAATAAATAAATAAATGAACATGCATCACAACTTATTTTTGGAATTTCAAGTTTCATTTTCTAGATATGTGATGTGTGTCAGCATGTATGTGTACGAGTTCACCATTCTTTTTTCATATTAAATTCCGATATAATCATAATTTACAGGCATACTCTGAAAAGCATTTGTAGAAAATTTCATTACAGAATTTTTCTGAAAGTTGTGAGGAAACAAAGCAGACTGGTGTGGATTTTCCGAAACTCCTCTTCCCATCCGCGGAAATTTTTTTTTCACTATAGATTCCGATATAATCGGAATCTACACCATCTGAAGTGTATTTGATGAAAATTTCCTTAAAAATTTATCCATTTTTCTGAAAATTTTGAGGAAACAAAGCCGAAGTGAAGCACACTTGTGTTGGGTATAGTTTTAATTTCTTCGGGTTCCCTTATTTTCAACAACACACAAAAAAAAAAAAAAGAAAGAAGAATCTCCCAGCTTTTCAAAATTTTCATTCTCTAATTTTTCTGTTATTACTTTTCGGTTATATTTATAAAGATATATATTTTAATCTTCACGTTTAAAAATCTAGACAGCGACTTATAATTCGTCCGTTCATTTGTGGATGCCTGTTAAACTAGCAGACGACTCAAAGGAGTGTTACCTCGATGCAGTCACTCGACGTACTAGAAATAACTGTCAACTCTTTCTCTGTCTGTCTGTCTGTCTCTCTCCCCTCTCTCTCCCCCTCACACACACACAACGGCTTATAAGATGGAGGGAAATAAAAAAAATAAAATATTCGAATAGGTGTAAAACAACTTGCTGCGAACGAATATGAAGAAAAAAACGCGCGCTCGCGAACGGGTGGTGGTGGAGATAGGCCTCGGAACATTCGCATCCTGAATGTTCCTAGACGCCTCACCGGAGCCAAGAAACAAAAGAAAAATAGTGTAATAGATGTAAAACGGCTCGCTCTGAACGAATATGAAAAAAAAAAAAAAAAAATGCGCTCCCGCGAAAGGCGGAGTGGGGAGAGGACTCGGAACATTCACATCGCCACATCGTCATTCCATGGCCTCTGAATTATAGTGTTTGACCCGGTGACAAAGTTTAAAAAATAGTCTAATAGGTGTAAAACAACTTGCTGGGAACGAATATAAACATTAGGCAACGTCGTCCAAAATATACAAATGTATGGAGATTAGGATTTTTAAAAATTATTTTTCCCCCTTCAAAATTTCAAGTTTTCCCAGAGTTTGGAACAATATTCACTCGATAGAAATTTGGAATACATCAGCACAATTGTTCCTGTTCTCTCACCATCATTACTAAATATTAGATAAGTCCCTAGCCTTATTAACGATAAAACAAAATATAGTTTGCATCCATATTCTTTCTTCATTATGATTTTGGACAAGTTGGAAAAAATTTTCAGGCTGTATAGGTAAGATGCTTGCTTCCCAACTCTTGGAAATTCATTACCTGGTTAAAGATGAATTCAAGATGCTTTCTATCAGTTTTAAGTAAGAATTTTCTACTAAGTAAAAATGACAGCCATGTTTTGTGGTTCACACAATTGCTAAAGTTTTTCTTTCGATATTTTAATAATTAGATTCAGCTGAAGTTAACCTTGTTTAAAATAACACTGGGTGGTTATTGTGTGATAAAATTCCTTATTTAGAATGCTCACTAACATTAGTTGTCAATGTTATGTCTTTATGGGTGTCAAATATCTTCACAGCAGGATTTTCAGCAAGTGCATATTTCAAATTCTCCAATGCCTTTTGCCAAGCATTTGACTTAGTAAATTAGATATTTTTTTCTTGTGCAATTTGACAAATAGTTCAACCATTTCAGAATTTTTTGGTAACTATGAATTATGGAAATTTACCTATTCTAAAAATGATGCCAACTCATACTTATTAGCAGGAGAAAATACATATGGTACTTTTTGGATAAAATAAAAAATTGCACTTGTAGTGTCCATCCCAGCAGCAGTTTTAATGGTAGTAATTTGTTTGAAGTCATTATCTATTTGAATATGATGGAGTTTTGCAATAAATTTCATTGTAGCCAGCAAGTGAAAGGCACATTTGATATTAGGGATTGGACAAGAGTCCAAACAAATCTTGTGACTAGTGTCTACTTTAAAATCATTTCAGAAACACAGATCTGTCAGCTGGTATATATTCTAACAGTCCCTTAATTTGATAATTATTTGTAGAAAATATGCTTGTGGGTGCTGTTGCTATATAAGAAGCACCTGTACTGGTACCGTGTTAAATCATCCATGCTGTTACTGCGTAAAAGCACCCAGTACACTCTGTAAAATGGTTGGTATTAGGAAGGGCATCCAGCTGTAGAAACTGTATCAAAACAAACATGGAACCCAGGCAGCTCTTCAGCTGGTTGGCTTTTTCAAATCATCCAACCCATGCCAGCATGGAAAATGGATGTTAAATGTTGATGGTGATAAATTTCTGATATTCTATATTTGATACATATATTTTTTCTTTCAAATTAATACTGAGCTTATGATCTCTTTACATACCAGTATCTTCAACATCAGGCAAAATGGAGTTATCTTCTATTAATATTTAATGCATTACTTTCTAACTACACTGTAACTTTTATCTGTTACTGATAGTGATGTGATTTTATATTGAATGCCTGTTTCTAGAGTACCTTAAAAGTTTTTGGTCTTAATTGTTGATATCAAATGAAGTTACTGATAGCATTAGTGAGGGTTGGGTGATCAATGAATAGTTGGGAATTACTTGATATTATTCAGTTTAACTGGAAAGTGTTTTTTTTTCCATCTTGTAGTATAAAATACATTTGGTTTAGTATTAGAGCTTTTATCATTCAATCTGTTTGAATATCCTTCACTTTTCTTTTTAAAGCTGCAAATTAATAAAAATAGTTCTTTTTGTTGCACAGTTATCTATTTCCTAATTGGATATTTCCCTTCAATAAATGCATGTTCAATACCTCAAAAATTGCATTTAGGAAATTTCCCTTTTTTGGCCAGATGATAAGTATCAGCAACTCTCATTTTAACTTTGAGAAATATCAACTTTTTTTATAAGATTTGCTATCGTTTCTTGCTGAATGATATTCATACAGGCATGAAGTAACATTTTCCTAACTGTGGCTGTTCTAATATTTCTTGATCTTTGCAATGTATGAGACATACCTTCAATGAGTCTCATTTCTACCAATTCCTCTTCAATACCTTGGTCGAGCTTATCAAATTCACAATATTTAATCTAGTCACAAAAACAATGTCTTTTAATGAGTTCAGAGAACTGCTGAAACAGACATAAACCTGTTTTATTCTGCAATGACTGACTTTTTTTTTAGGTCTCACTATAGTCTCCCATATTTTGGTAAAACTCATCTTGTCCAGTTGTTTTCAATAGACCACGAATAACAACTTCAGTAAAGCTTTGTCATTTGTCCTCTATAAAAATTAATTTCTTTTCTTTTTCAGGCCACCATGTTTTATAATCTTTCAATTGTTTTGTTTTGTTCTAATGTTGGCTGCAAAATTTCTTAACCATGCCTCAACAAGGTCAGGGTTGCTCAACACCAATTCAGATCCTGACTTAAAAAGTTATATGCAAATACCACATTATTTTGTTAAACTGCATCAACTAAGATAGGATCTGAATCTAATAGTCCACCTTAAATGTACCTAATCATTTGCAAACATATAAAAAAATATGCACCAATATTAACATACCAATATACAGTGTTCACAATATACAATATTGAGTTCAAATTTTGGCACAGGGCCAGCAGTTTTGAGGGAGAGGGTAAGTTAACTCCAGTGTTCAACTGGTACTTAAGGATGAAAGGCAAAGTTGACCTTGGCAGAATTTGAACTCAACGTAAAGATAGATGAAATGCTGCAGAGCATTTTGTCCAGTGTACAAATGATTTTGCCAGCTTGACAGTTTCTTCACAATGTACAATGTTGATAGTATTGGTTTCACAACTTGCCCACTAATATCTTCACATTGATTAATGGAAATGTTCTTATGAAGTCTCCTTTAATTTTTATGGTTTCAACATGTGCATTTGTCACTTTACTAAGATTCATCTTGCCTTTACTGTCTCAGTTCTTAAACACTTGATTCAGAGGTTTCCAAACTTATTTTGGTGTAGAAACCATTATACAGTTTTCTAAAATTCAGAAACTGTATCTACATTTTGTGAACCATCTCCATTTTCCTAATTTTGATTAGACATTAAATGAAACAAAAATTGTTTTAGAATGATAATTTATTCATTTAAAAAGAAAACATTATTAACTTTATTGTTATACTTGGGGATGGTCATCTTTTTCTGATTAAACACATGCACTATTTATTTGATCTTCAGTTTAGCTTTATTCACAGTAAGTGTGACGAAAGAACTTTGACAAATAACTAGAAATCATAAGCCAAAGTGAAGAGCAAATAAATAGAGCATGTGTTTAATTAGCAAAAGATGACCATTCCTAAATATGACAGTATCTGTTTTAACACATGATTTCACATCAAGAATTTTGCAAAACAAATAAATAAACATAATTTGATAACTAACTTATTTTGAAAATGGTGAATAGCATTTGCTTATGTAAAATAAGTTTTTATAAAATTTTATCAAAAAACATTCTATCTCATGGAACCTGAGGATTTTTTCCACAGAATGCTGGGGCTTGTAATAACCTACATTGAGAAAGACTGCCTTCATGTATACTTTGGTACTATTGTGATTTTATATATATATATATATATATATATATACACACACACACACACACACACACATACAGGTGTGTGTGTGTGTGAAAGGACGACATTAAAATAATGATGGTGACCTATAGTATCATGGATTCTGATAGGGTACACAGAGTATTTCCAATGAAATGCACAATCCAAATTTCTGGCTGTCTACACTTTTGCAAAGAGTCTTGAAGAAAATTGAAAGTCTGCTGGTGCAGAAAATCCAAGTACATCACCAGTGAGCATGTGTGTGTGTGTATGTGTATACAGGGTGTCCCGGAATTAGCTATTTAAATGTAATTAAGTAAATTAGAAAAAACAACAATCAGAATTTTATGTTTATTATTTAATTATGACACCAAAACAAATAGATTTATAAATTTTATGTGAAAACTTTATTGAATATTTTCAACATGTGCTCAGTCTGTATCCCTGCAAATTTCAAATCTACCCTAAGCACATTTTGAAACATTTTCAGGTGTTACCTCCTGCACTGTTAGCTGAATGCATTCTCTAAGTTCAGCTAAACTATTGTTCCATCCTGGGGGTGAAGATAGAGAAAATGATTGCAGCCAAATCGGAAAAAAAGCTGTTGTGGACAGATAAGCAGGATCCAACAGGAATGGAAATAAATTTATAAAAAGAATTATAAAATTTAAAATTTCTGCACTTTTAACATATATTAAACATGATAAACATAAATAAGAGAGATTAAAAAAAAAGTTTTCTGATTTCACTGAAATAGATAGTTAATTCTAGGACACCCTATATGTGTGTATATGTGTACATGTGTGTGTATATATGTATGTGTGTGTATAGATTATGTGTGTGTGTCTGTATATATATATATATATATATATATATATATATATATATATATATATATATATATATGAAAACAAATAATAAATGAGTATATGCATATATACGTACAAGTATGTGCATACCTACATCTACCTGTATATATAGGTGCATATCTGGGTACAGGACATTGCAAACAAAACATAGACAAAAAAATAATAATAACCAGAGTACAGAAAACACACGGGCCACAGAGAACATTTTCCTTCATCAGCTGCCCCCATTCTAACACAGGCGTTTCGAAGAGTTAGGGCAGGACGCATCGTTAAAATGGCTCTTCCCATGGACCACAAATTAAATTTGTATACACAAATTAAACTTGTACCATGGAGGAATGTAGTGGCGAACAGAAAACAAGACAGGAAAACAAACGGAAAAGAAAACAAGACAGGAAAACAAATTGAAAAGGCTATACGGCCAGACGTGAAAAATTATGTGTATATTGAACACTGTTTATATATATACATATATATATATATATATATATAGGTGCAGGAGTGGCTGTATGGTAAGAAGCTTGCTTCTCAACCACATGGTTCCAGATTCAGTCCCACTGTGTGGCATCTTGGGCAAGTGTCTTCTGCTATAGCCTCAGGCCAACTAAAGCCTTGTGAGTGGATTTGCTAGACGGAAACAGAAAGAAGCTTGTCGTATATATATATATATATGTGTGTATATGGTGTCCCCCCACCATCACCTGACAACTGATGTTGGTGTGTTTACATCCTCATAACTTAGCGGTTCAGTCAAATGACTGAAACAAGTAAAAAAAAATATAATATATATAAGCCCTCCCCCCTGCAAAAATAAACCAGGTGGTGGTGTTAAACCAGATGATGAATTAAGACTACCACTGAAGAACTCAGAATGCAAAAACCTGAAGAAATACTGCAAGGCATCTCAACTAATGCTTTAACATTTCTGCCAATCCTCTATCTGAAAGGATGAAAGGCAAAGTTGGCCCCAGTGTGATTGGAATTAAAGTGCTGCTGGGACAAATACTGCAAGGCATCTCAACTAATGCTTTAACATTTCTGCCAATCCTCTATCTGAAAGGATGAAAGGCAAAGTTGGCCCCAGTGTGATTTGGAATTAAAGTGCTGCTGGGACAAATACTGCAAGGCATCTCAACTAATGCTTTAACATTTCTGCCAATCCTCTATCTGAAAGGATGAAAGGCAAAGTTGGCCCCAGTGTGATTTGGAATTAAAGTGCTGCTGGGACAAATACTGCAAGGCATCTCAACTAATGCTTTAACATTTCTGCCAATCCTCTATCTGAAAGGATGAAAGGCAAAGTTGGCCCCAGTGTGATTTGGAATTAAAGTGCTGCTGGGACAAATACTGCAAGGCATCTCAACTAATGCTTTAACATTTCTGCCAATCCTCTATCTGAAAGGATGAAAGGCAAAGTTGGCCTCAGTGTGATTTGGAATTAAAGTGCTGCTGGGACAAATACTGCAAGGCATCTTCTATGGCTCTGAAGACTTTGCCAATTTGATGTCTATATATTTAGTTAACTGGTATATGTATATAGATTTCCTTTCGTGTATAGATAATTTACATGGATATCAATCATTTTCAATAGAAGAAAGTTTGTTTATATATAATCTCTTTGTGTATAGATCACCTGTTATGTATCTACATAACCTAGGTGTATGTAAATGATATGCTGTGTATCTAACCCTTTAGCATTTAAACTGGCCATATTTGGCCAAAATATTCTCCCTGTTTTATTCAGCTAGATCTGGCCTCTCACAAATACTCTACAGTGTCATTTTAAAAATAAACAATTACATCATTGAAATCTCAAAGCTATGAGATAGTGCATGATGAATTCAAAATAATGCAAATAAGCATTACATTTAACAAAGTAATCTGAATGCTAAAGGGCTAAATAATTTGGGTGTATATAGCTTATGTGCTGTGTATCTAAATAATCTGGGTGTATATAGATCAGCCATTGGCATACTGCAGCCAATGGGAATTCCTGAATGGCATCTAATGAAAAATTACCTTGAATTTTTTTAGTGGTGTGGCCCACCTGAAGATGAAGTATACCTGACATAGCCCAGTTCTTGAAAAAGGATGCCCATGCCTTGTGTAAAAAAGGCAGATAGAGATTATCTGCCTTGTAAAAAAATTATCTGTAGGTATATAGATCATTTGCAATGCATATATGTGTATTTGTGTATAGGTTGTCAGCCATGTATATAGATAATGTATATGTATAGATTATTTGCCTGTGTATGAATAATCTATGTATATAAATAATAATCTATAAATGATCTAGTTTATCTAATAGTTCCTTATTACTTTATTTATGAGCTCATTAAACATTTCTTGACCAGGTTTTATTGAAATATATTGATTGAAATATATTGATAAAATATATTACCTCTGATTTCCAATTATTGTTTATTGTTATCTTTTATCTTTGCTTGTTTCAATCATTGGACTGGGGCTATGCTGGGGCACTGCCTTGAAGGATTTAGTCAAATAAATTGACATACTTTTTAAGTCTGGTACTTATTCTATCAGTTTCTTTTGTCTGCTAAGTTACAGTAACAAACAAAGCAACACTGGTTGTCAAGTGATTGTAGGGGGACAAACATAACACTAATACACACAGATACATTTACACATATCATCATCATCTTCGTCATCATATTTAACATCAGTTTTCCATGTTGGTATGGGTTGGATGGTTTGACACGGAACTGTCCAGTTGGGCAGCTCTCCAGACTTCAATTGACTGGATGCCCTTCCGAACATCTGCCATTTTACAGAGATTGCTGGGTGCTTTTTACATGCCACCGGCATGGGTGCAATTATGAGCACTGGCACAAGTGCATTTTATGTGGCGATGGCTTGTAAAGAACAAGCCTGTATGTATGGATGACAGTGATTTTCACTTATCTTGGCTCGTCTTCTCAAAAACAGCAAATCGCCACAACTTCTGGTCCCTTGTCATTTCCTCAGTGAGGCTCAGCGACCAAAGATCCTTTCTCACCACTTCATCCCACGTCTTCCTGAGTCTACCCCTTCCATGGATTCCCTCCACAATTAGAACTCAGCACTTGTTTATGCAGCTGTCCTCATCCATGTTCATCACATGACCGAACCAGCACAGTCTTCTCTCTTGCACACAACATCTGATGCCTCTTATGCCCAGTTTTCTTTCAAGCCTTCACAAGCCCATTGTAGTCAAAACCCATGTTTCACTGCCATATAGTTACCCACAAAGGTGAAAGTTCTCTGAGCTTTGCCGAGCCTGTTCTTGTTCTAGTAACTTTCAGATCTTCCTCCTCCATTGCTAACTTGGTCACCTAGGTAACAGAAGCTATCTAATACTAATGCATCCCCCTCAGAAGCATTGAGGGAGTCTATTTGTATATTTTTAGTGCTTATTGTAGCTGCACATTTGCCACACACAAAGAAGACTATATTCTCTGTTAACCTTCCTGTGATACCACTACATCTCTTATGTATCCAAAACTTGCACTGGGTGCAATGTATGGATTTTCTATCAACACCCTTCTTACATATTGAGTAGGGCCGTCTCCCTGAAGGGATTTGTGATTTGTCTGTTTTCCTACTTACTAGGATTTTGTTTTCTGCTAAATTAACTCTAAGACCCTTAGATTCCATGCTTTGAGGATAGCTGCTGGAAGATCCTATTCTGAAGTTGTCTGGAAGCTGTGATTGAAGCCAATGGTAATTTTATTGAATAAATTTGCTCTTTAGTATTTCAAGATATATTTATGTAACTGGTAAATATATCTGTTAAAATGAAATGTCAGTGTTATTTTTATTTTTGCGTAATTTAGAAGACAGTTTATTCACCGCTCCCTATATATATACACATACATACATACATGAGGGGGTGCTGGGGAGGTTCTGGCTTTAAGAGTGTTGTAAAAGGCTTGGTTGAAGGTCCAAGTTTCAGAGTTTTTTTACAGAGCTTAGAAAAACTAATTAACCGATCCTCTTGTATTTTCTTTTACTCAAAGCCAGGAACTTTTCAGCACTCCCTTGTGTGTGTGTGTATATGTTTCTTTATTGCCCACAGGGGCTAAAAATTGAGGGGACAAACAAGGACAGGCAACAGGATTAAGTCGATTACATTGATCCCCAGTGCGTAACTGGTACTTATTTAATTGACTCCGAAAGGATGAAAGGCAAAGTCAACCTCGGCTGAATTTGAGTCATATATATATATATATATATATATATATATATATATATATCATCATCATCGTTTAACGTCTGCTTTCCATGCTAGCAAGGGTTGGACGATTTGACTGAGGACTGGCGAACTAGATGACTGCACCAGGCTCCAATCTGATCTGGCAGAGTTTCTACAGCTAGATGCCCTTCCTAACGCCAACCACTCCGAGAGTGTAGTGGGTGCTTTTGCGTGCCACTGGCATGAGGGTCAGTCAGGCGCTACTGGCAACAGCCATGCTCAAGTGGTGTTATTTACGTGCCACCGGCACAAAAGCCAGACAGCTGCTCTGGCAATGATCATGCTTGGACGGTGCTGTTAGCGCTTCACTGGCACGGGTGCTAGTTATCGAATATATATATATATATATATATATATATATATATATATATGCATGACTGTATATTCATATATGTGGACAGACACACATAAATACATGTGTGGTTGAATGTTTTTTTCTTTGCAGGTGTTGTTTTATATAAGTGAAATCTATGTTTACATGTTTTGTTTTTATGATATCTAATATTTTACAACTATTTAGATGTCAGTGATTATGTTCTACATTATCTGTTTTTTTCAAGACATCATTGACTGATTACACCAGATCAGATTAGATATAAAATATATCTAGACAAATGTCAGATTGAAAAATATGGCTTTTCTTGCTCTTGTGTTCATAAAGAAGAAATTTTTTCATAATATACTTGCTACACACACACATTAGCTTGGTATGCTGTATATCATAAATACTACCTAGTTTGATCAACAATATTAAAACTGAATATTTTTAGGTTAGGCATTTATTATACAGGGTGCCCCAAAAGTCACTGATGAGTTTCAATTTTTAATAACTTCCTTAACTTTACAAATAAATGCATGAAATTTTGATACAATATAAAGGGCAGAATGGAAATAAATATGCATAAGACAAATTTTGCAACACCACTACATCACATATAAAAAAATGACATTGCTTAAATGGCAGCCATTTTTGGTTTTGCATGCCTGTACTCTTTCCAAAACTTGCATCATAACACCCTCAAAAATTTCACACCCCACTTCTCTGATTTCTCTATTGATGTTCTCCTTCAGTTGCACCAGGGTCTCCGGTTTGTTGACGTAAACTCTCTCTTTCAGGTATTTCCACAAGGGAAAAAACCCAGGCTAGTCAAGTCTAGGGAATGTGAAGGCCAGTTGTAGTGGGAGATTGTTCTCTCTCCAAAGCACTGCTGTAGCAACTGCATTGTTTCTATTGCAGTATGAGCAGTTGCCCCATCTTGCTGGAACCATGTGTGAGGTCTACTTTGAATAGCACACACACACACACACACACACACGAATATATATGTATATTCACACACACACACAACAGAAGTAAATAGACACCCTTAAAATCGTTAAAATTTATTTTAATCAGAAATTATACATTCAAATTATTTATTAATTGTTACAATGTGAATATTTAATATTTAGTAGACCTGCCCCTTGCATGGAAAAATGCAAGGACCCTACTAGGCATGTTAATGATCAGATGATGAATATTCTCTTGTGAAATTTTTTGCCAAGTTTCATGCAATAATTTCAAACGATCTGACTTTGAAGATGCTTTCTTGTTCTTTATATGAAATGTCCTGTCCATTATGCCCCCGAGGTGTTCAATAGGGTTCATACCTGGTAACTGGCTTGGCCATGGAAGCTTTTTAATGCCATTCTTATCCAACAGATCTTGGATCATTTTAGCTCTATCTTTAGCTCCATCATTTTAGCCCCATCTTCCATAAATAAAGAGTCTTCTTTAATCATTTCACCACTTGAAAAGATTGGAAGGGGTCCTTTCTGCAATATGGACATGTATTTATCTGAGTTTGCCTTCCTCACACTCCACCAGCTCTGATTGACCATATCTCCAAATTTCTCCCCAGACCATCACAGAATAGCTGCCATGTTTCACTGTTGGCTGCAATCTTTTCACATCAAATTCTTGATCACAGAGTTTCCAGATCCACACTTGATGACTGTCAGAAAGTACAGCAAATCTAAACTCACTAGAGAATATGACTGTCCCAAAATGCAATGGGTGTCTATTTACTTCTGTCATGTCTGTATGTATAAGAGATTATTACTACCTCATGTGGTTTTGTGTTCAACCTGCTACGTAACATTCTATATATCTGTATCCTATCTATGCAACTTTCAGTATATAAAACCAGAGGCATAAATGATTTGGTATCTGTTATGTTATGTATAAATATAAAATCTGGAGAAGTTAGTTGTAGGTTTGTATTAGTAAAAAAAAATATGAGAGAATAAAATTATTTTCTAGAAATATAATTATATAGAAATAAAACTAGTGTATTAAGCCAGGTGAAAAAGGAAAAATTATCAACATTATTTCAGTCTCAGGCCTTTTTTTTTCAAGATAGAGGATAAATTGAGAAGAGTGAAAAATATTGTCCTTGTGTTGTTTCAATGAGCCTTTAGTGGTCATGAACACTGAAAGTGGCAGGTAGTGGGTGGGTGGGGGTTTATACAAGAGAAGAGTGGAGACGGACAGTGGGAAAATAATGGTCGGAATAACCAGCAACAGCAGGTAGTATTGACAAGTGTGTGAGAGCAGATGAGTAGAAGAGTTGAAAGGTGTATGTGTATGTTTGTAAGAAGTTGAAAGGAAAAAAATAAAGAGTTAGAGCGAAAATAATTGCTTGTTAATTCTAATGAGAGAGAATGTCCCCAAAAGAAATGTCAGTTGTTCATGAGGGAGTTGGGTGCAAAGTGAGAACCCTGATGCTGGAGTTTCTATCGAAAGACAGAAAGGGTCAAAATTTAAGTGCTGAGTTGAAATGCTGTGCAACAGGGTTAACCATCAAGGCACTGACCAAGTTGGTATTTTATGCAAGAAATTATCTACTTGGAGGTACAAGTGAAATGGTTTGCAATTTGGAAGGTAGACCCAAGACTGTTTTAGGTGATGATGTAATAGGTAAAATGACATATTAAGTTGTAAGTGGGAACAAGTGGCTGATTCACATTGTTTCCACTCATGTCCTTCAAGGGTTTTAATTTCTTACATTTGCTTCAGCATTAATACCAGTCTGATATTTTATTGATTCTGTTTATCAAATGGCTTGGCTATTATTATAAGTTTTTTTTTAATGTAAAAAGATGCAAAATACTGTGCTGTTTTCTGTTCCACCCTTGCACATGTATGTGTGCATGTAGGAGGATGCAGTTTATTTGAAATAGGTCGAAGAAGAATTTCATGTTTTAGAGAAAAAATTCAGTTTAAAAACATTTTGTTTTCTTTCTCAGATGAAGGGAAAGCTCTAAATGGTGAATTGGCACAAGCAGTGGCGTGTCTGCCTTGCAGTGTTTATCTTGACTACTTTCATTCTTCTGGGATTAATAAATAAATAAGACAGTAAACTGGTGGAATTGTCAGTGTTGAACAGGATTCCTTGGAGTATTTGTTTCGGCCCTTTGGGTTCTGTATTCAAATCCTACTGTGGAAATTCCTTGCCCAATTAACACCATGTGAGCCTTGGGTCTCTGCAATATCCATCTTGTTGCAAGTATTTGGGCTAGCTTTCCTGTTTAAGGATACATTCTCTCCCCCCTCCCTCTTTTCCACTTCTCTCAGAGGCTCTGTGAAGCATCACTATTACAGCTTTACTCCTGACCAAGCAATAAAATAAATAAAAAAACATCAGATTTTTCATCTCCTTATAGTATACATAACAAAACTCAAAAAATTCACTATAATTTTAATTTAGTTCAATCACTATGCAATCAGTTTTATTCTCTTTTGCATCCCAATATCTTTAGAAATGATATTTATAATCAATTTTGACATATCTTATCTGATGAATTTTATTTTAATGATTGAAAACAATAATAATGATGAAGATAGTTTCCCTTGCCAATGTTGTGTTTATTTTGACATTTAAATATAACATGAGATAATAATTTACTGGCTGCAGTATTGCTTAATGTTGCTAAAATGTCAATATTCTTGAGATTTTAGTGAATTAGATTTCTGGTTAGGAGATTGTTGCTTTATGTAATTAAAATGAAACAATACACTAGCTGAATGAATAAAGTGTTCATCTCTTTTGATTAAAGGATTATGGAAAGTTAAATGATTCCATCTGAATTACATTGCTGTCTGTGGGTTCACTACGTTGTTGTTATTTAGCTCCAGGTCTGCTCTGATCAAACAAAGTTATCCTCCAAGATATTTCAGAAGTTATAATGTCCATTTTGTTATTTTTTTTTACATGATGGCTGTGGATTTTTATTTATTTATTTTTTTAATCATCATCACCTTTCTAATGCCAATCACTTTTCAGAATGTACTGGGTGCATTTTTCTCATGGCACTAGCAATAGTGATGTCATCAAATAACTCATTAAGACAAGATTCCTTGACAGACTTGGGGTGTAGTATTGACAGAAGTGGTTTTGTGCCAGGTATTGAGAGGCTAAAGTGTAATTGAGGGACAGGGACAAGTGACTTGCTGTATAGGAGATACATGGTTACCTCAGCAAGAAATGGAGAAAGGATGGTGGAGTAGTAGTGAGGGTGTACCCTCAAGGCAGAAGTAGGGGGAGTAAAGAGAGAATATGGGCCAAGAATCAAGGATGGCTGCATGGGTAGGTTTGCAAGAGTGTGAAAGAAGAGATGAGGATAGAAGTGAATGCAGTGAAAGGTGAACATGGGTGGAGGTGTGGTCAATAATGAATCTCAGTTTGGAGGAAGGTAAGGGTAAATAGGAATGGGTCAGGTAGGAGGAGGTGATAAGTAATAATATATATAAAAAAGAGTGGGTTAGGGAAGAGCAACAATATAATAAAGCCATAGGTTTTATTATATTAAGAAATAGGGAGATGGTAGGAGAGAAGATGCACAGTAACAGAGACTGAGGTCAGAGGCCTGTAGGATGAATATAGTGACAAGGTGGGGGATGTTGATGGCCAGTGTTCAGGTGAAAGGGGCATTCAGTGGAAAACAAAGTGTTAAGAAGTGATGTTGATGAGTGCAGGATGAATGGCAAGGGAAATGGTTTCAAGGAAGGGATAACTGATAGCACAAAAAGAGATGATAGAATAGGTGCAGTTCTGTTCTTATATAACTATGGCTAAATAAATAGTGTTGTAGTTAGAGGGATGAAAGAGGGATGTGCATTATGAAGATAAGTTATGGAGAAGGTTTGGCAGGTATAGATTGGGTGCAGGGGCACAGACATTAATTATATGCTTTTAGAACCTCATCTTTGTTAAGGTGTACAGGTCTATTTGAGGATAATGAATTGCCAATTATCTCATTTTTTTCTTGTTATCCCTTCCTTGAGGTTCAACAACTATTACTTCATTCCACATCTTCTTGGATCTCCTTTTTCCACAAGTAACACCCACATTTAATGATCAACCCTTCATGCAGCTATCCTCATCCATATGCAGGATGGTTCATGCCCAATTTTTTCCCCAACACTTATGCACTTTGTTATACATACACACTGATGTTGCACATTCAGCAGAGCATGCTAACTTCATTTTTTTCTAGTCTTCACATGTCCTCTGCATTCATGGCCCATGATTTACTACCATGTTGCATTGCTGTTCATATATGAGCATCATATAATTTGCTGCTCACTGCGAGAGAGAAGCCTTTTGTTACCAACAAAGGTAATAGCTGGTTTATATTCTTGCAACAATACTCTCAGAACATCCTCATCCATTGCTAATTTGGTCACTAGGTAACAAAAACTATCTACTAACTCAAAGGATCTTCCTGGGTATTTGAGAATATATTCTCATATCTTCTTAGTGTTTTTGTTCCTGCACATCTGCCACATACAAAGTCCACTTTCTCTTCTAATCATCTGGTAATTCCATTGCATCTCTTGTGTATTCATAGTTTGCATGGATACACTGTATGGAATTCAAATATTGAAAATGAATTTAGGAAAAAACTAATATTAGTAAATCTGTAAAGTAAAAAAAAAGGAAAAAAACTTTTTAATATTAGTAAAAACTAATATTTACTAAAACTGTTGAGTAAAAACTTGGATACAACCTTGAATTCAATGAAACTGTTCCCTATGAACACACACGTGAATATATTCACCAACAGTCACAACACATGTGTCTTTGTGGAGTGAATATATTTTCTTTCTAATATGTGTGAATGTATTTTAAAACTATTATATATGTTAAATTTACAAAATAGCAGGAATGCGTCCTCCATTCCCATAGGTAAATAAATAAATAAATAAATAATAATAGCAATACCTTTTCCTAATTTCAGTTTGATTAGAATAAAAGTTGTCTTCTCCTGTTTTTCAATCAATAATAGAATTTGGTTAATCTTTTGCCTCTTCTGGTTCCACTGAAGCCAACTTGGATGAGTCATAATACCATTGTATGGAAGCAGCACTCAAAGAAAGATTATTACCATGTTAGTTTGCTGTCACTGATGTCGTGACAGCAGCTGTTCTTTTACTCTCCGAAATGCCAAAAAGTATTGAACTTTAAGTTTCAGATATTTCCACTGGCAGTGTAAAACTTTTGTAAGATCTTAGAACAAGTGTTACTGCCGTGCATTTGATTGAAAAGTGCGATAGCAACTTCTTTGACAGTGATATTTCAAATTCTTTTTCTCCTCTAATAACAATAATAATAATGATTCTTTTTTAATTTTTGGCACAAGTCTAGCAATTTTGAAGCGAGGGGGAAGTCGGTTACATCAATCCCATTGCTTGACTGGTACTATTTTATTGATCTCAAAAGAATGAAAGGCAAAGTTGACCTCAGTAGCATTTGAATATAAAGTCAGAAGAAATGCTGCTAAATATTTTGTCTGACATGCTAACAACTCTGTCAGCTTACCACCCTATTAGTAGTAGTAGTAGTAATTAAAAATGTTAGCACAAAGCCAGCAACTACATCAACCCCAATACTTAACTAGCACTTTATTTTATTGACCCTGAAAGTATGAAAGGCAAAGTTGATCTCAGTGGGTTTGAACTCAGAATGTGACAATTTGGAAGAAATATTGCTGAGCGTTTTGTCCAATACTCTAATGATGTTGACAGTTGTTTGGCTCCAACTCAGCTCTGATCAAACAAGCTTATGATGAAAGACCTTCCAGTTGTAGCCATCCTAATTCTGACATAGGTGTCTCATAAAATATTTATAATTACTAATGGCACAGGCATGTATGGCTAAGAAGCTTGCTTTGCAAGCACATGGTTTTGGGTTCAGTTCGACTGCACAGCACCTTGGGTAAGTGCCTTCTGCTATAACCCTGGGTTAACTAGTGCCTTGTGAGATAATGTTAGATGGAAACTGTGTGGAAGCCATCATGTGTATATATATATATATATATATATATCCGTGTTGGTGTAAGTCTTTGTGTCTGTTTGTTACCCCCTCTCCCTTCCACCATTTGATAAATGATTTGGTTTGTTTACATCTCCTTAACTTAGTGGTTCAGCAAAAGAGACTGATAGAATAAATATCAGTTTTAAAATAAAAATAAGAAAGTCTTAAGTACTGGGGACAATTTGTTTGACTAAAATCCTTGAAGGTGGTGCTCTAGCATGGCTGCAGTCCAATGACTGAAAAAGAGAATGATAAAATGAATCATTATTTTATCTGATTACACTTATATATCTAAAATTAATTAAATACTGAAATTAAGACCCTCATGACTTTTGATATGTTTAATAAAATAATAAAAAATAAAAAAAATTCAATCTGTTGCCATTAAGTAGAGATGAAATAGTTTGGTGGACAACAGTTTAAAACTATTTCTGCATTTTAGTTCAATGTAAATTTATAGCAGGTAATTATTGGTAAATACATTGTGAATTTATCATCTGAAAATTTAATTGCAAGGTAATTACATAATGAGTCAATACATCATCATGCCAGACATGTCATTGGTAAATTCATCATCATGACTCTTTATCTGCAGATGAATATTGTTAAACAATTTAAAGTTCTATTCACATAGTTAATACATTACATTTCATTAACAATGTCAGAGAAATTGTAGATTCAAATGCATGCTTTTATATTATAACATAAATTAATAAACTCTTGCTGCATGTATTTATTTATTCCCCCATTTGGAAATAAAAACACACACACACATTACTGATTTCAATCATTGAACTGTTGTCATGCTGGAGCACTTCCTTTGTGGGCATAGTTAATTTTATTTCAGGCTGGTACTTAGTTTATCGGTTCCTATTGTTATGTATTTGGCATAAAAGAACACCACTCGAAACACTGGTTTATTCCAGTAAACATAAACACACACACTAGCACTCTGTTAGATACAACAATGATGGTTCCAATTGATTTGATCAATGGAACAGCCTGCTCGTGAAATTAACGTGCAAGTGGCTGAGCACTCCACTGACACATGCAAAACCTACCTCAACATAGTTCTTAGGGAGATTTAGTGTGACACAAAATGTGACAAGGCTGGCCATTTGAAATACAGGTACAACTCATTTCTGACAGCTGAGTGGACTGGACCAATGTGAAATAAAGTGTCTTGCTGAAGAACACAATGTGCTGCCTGGAATCAAAGTCACAACCTTACAATTGTGAGCTGAATACCTGAACCGCTAAGTCACGCACACATACATATAATAGATATATTGCTAATTATGTGTAACAGAAGCAATGTTAGCTTAAAATAGCAATCTGTGTATCAGATACATCATGGAAAGCCTCAGTAAGTGTAATATTCGTTATGAGATACCATCTCTTATAGATGTACAATGTTATATTTATGTTATAAACAGATATATCAGTAGCAGATGAAAACTGTCCAGCAGGGGCAACCACATGCTGCTCATGAAGCCCAAAGAGCCAGAAATGAGCATTTAGCAAAGCTACAATGGCTGTTGGATGATTTTTGCCTGCTACTGATATATTTTGTGTTTTTTAACATTGTAAAAGATGCTATCTCAGGATGAATATTGTAGTTAATTAGGCTTCCCATAATGTTTCTGCTTTAAGTATGATACACATCATCATCATCGTTTAATGTCTGCCTTCCATGCTAGCATGGGTTGGACAATTTGACTGAGGACTGGTGAAATCGGATGGCAACACCAGGCTCGTCACTTATTAGTTTCATATCAAAAGTTAAAAACTTACTCCAGAACAATTGTCAGAAATGGATGAATGGTCTATTATGACACGGGCTCTGTGTCACTGAAGACCTGAAAGTCTCTCATTTGGCTTGTGGATTTTAGGACTGTTGTTGAAAAAACATAATGATATTTATGGAAGAAATCACCCAGGTTAAAAAATTATTCCATCAGAATTATGTTCTTTGACAAAATAGCTACCCCTTTTTTGTGCACTGGTTACTCCAATATACAAGCTATTTGTTTGTAGGGTAAGGGTGGGGGAGGGATGGTAAAAGAGGGCTCATTTTAAAATCGTGTGTAGCTGTCTACATGCATGCATGTGTATGGCCTTGTATATATTAAAGTTGAGTTTATTGTTGTTGTTTGTTGTTGTTTGTTGCTTCTTGAGCCATGCCTGGCTCATAAAGGCCGGTTTCATTGGCATATAGGTTTCCCACCTGGATGGGATACAGGTCCGTTACAGGTGAGCTGCTAGATGCAGGAGGAAAGAGTGAGAGAAAGTTGTGGCGGCAGAGTCAGCAGAAGTTTGCCATTACCGTCTGCTGGTGCTTATGTGTTTCGCTCATAAACACACACATCGCCCAGTCTGAGATTTGAATCCACGATCCCTTGACCGCGAGTCCACTGTTCCAACCATTAGGCCATGTGCCTCCACAGAGTTGAGTTTAGCAAATCTTATATTAGTTCCTCACACCACAGAGAAGGGAAACACCAGTGAGGATGGGGAAAAGAATGAATGTTTTTATTTATGGTTTGCTAAGGTATATATGCACTCATCAGCAGTATAGCTACACACCAAAGTCTTTCAGCTATGCCCCAAAAGAAGGCAGCATCTCGGCATGACCGTAGTTCAATAAGTGAAACTAGTAAAGGGCCGACTAACATATTTTTCCATTCAGTGAAACAATAGCCAAAGATAATGGCAACATAGATTCTCATCAGAAAAAAAATTTTTGTTTCTTATTATTTAATCAACATCTATGTGTGTGTGTCTGTGTTTGTCTCCTCCCAAACCTCTTGACATCTGGTGTCTGTTTATTTACATCCCTAAAACAGAATAAGTATCAAACTTATATATGAATATAAAAAAGAATGACTAGTATTGACTTGTTCAACTAAAACCCTCCAAGGCTGCAGTTCAATGACAGGAACAGATAAAAGTTAAGGGAAGGCCAGTACCCATGATCCATTATAGGGCTTCCAAAATTAGTGGGAAGGAAGAAGAAAGCTATCATCAAACTCAGAATGCAAGAAGCCAGAATGAATATTGTAAGGCATTTCATCTGATGCACAAATTGAACTTTTACAGTGCTACTTTAACCATATAGCCACTGAAACTCCAAGACATTCCATTCATAATGATTCCACCACAAGTGTCTGACACAATATTGAGAAATCAATAGCTCTGAGTACTAGAACTGGCTTAGTGGATTATGGTTTCAGTATTTCTATCAATTTATTATGAATGGACATATTTCATTGACATTTTTTGAATAAAGATTAAAAATGCTGCTGTTGTTAGTGGATTAGTAGTGATGGAGGTGATGCTAAAGTGTGAGAATGCAAGTGTTTTTCTTTATTTGTATTTGGACATTTTCTGATTTCCCATGTGTTTTAACTTGAATATATATATATTCTTGTAGAGGTGTTGTTGGTGTACACAGTGTGTGTGTGTATTTTGTATGTATGTTTACATAAATAAATGTATGTGCATATAAGTGTACAAATCATTTAAGCATTTGATGTGTATTTCCATATCTGTGAGTGTATATATAAATTTATAACCATATGTAACCTAAATATTCTGTGATTAAATCTTCAAGATAAAAAGTTAGACATCTATTTAAACAAACTTTTGCTTTACCAATTTAAAATTAGTATATATATATATATATATATATATATATATATATTTCTGTCCAAGGTGTTGGGTTGAATTTGATGATTTTTTTCTGTCTCCTTTTTTCAGGAACAGCTTCATACATTGGTGAACAGTCAGCAATGTTGGAGAGCATAAAAATTAAAGTTGTAGTTGAACAACAGCTGACACAAAGGACTGGAAGCTTTCTGAATATTGTATAATGATTATTTGTGTCAGCTACCAAAATGCCAACATGATTACTGCTACTCAATGCTCTGAGAGTACTGTAAAGGCTGTAAGATGTGACAGCTACACTGGAGACTACATAGCTATGGCCAGCAGGAAGGTGATAGTCTTTGGGTGTGTTTCCAGTGAGGGTGCCTCACATTTTTGAACAGGGTCTTATGCTCAATTCAAGTGGCTATGTGAGGCTGCTGGAGACTAGTTGAACCCTAGTTGGAGAAGGTTACTGCTGAAATGCCATATGTGTGACTACAGGATTCAGCTCCTTGTCATACATCTAGAAAGTGTCAGAAGTGGTTGTTGAAGAATTTCTATGATTTTACCAGCCCCCAATTTCTTGTCTACTAATTTTCCTGATTGTAATCTCACGGATTACTATGTGTGGCATGTGGCTGAGAAAGACACCAACTGCCTACAACACCAAGGCCAAGCTGATGGCTAAGATCAAGGAGGTGATCAAAAGATCTCAGGGACACAATGAAGAACACGTTCCAAGTTTCAGAGCTGTCATGAAGCCATGGTGGAAGCTGAGGGCAGCTACTTTGAATAAACTGTTATCTGCCAACCATATTCTAGTTGATTGTTTTTGATATTTTAAAAATACTTTTATTTTAGGATGGGATAGGGTTTTTTCTTTTCTTTTATGCAAACTGTCAGATTTAGCCCAAACACCCTGTATATGTGTCTGTGTATTTATATGTATATAAATACTCATACACATACACACACACACGCATATATATATATATATATATATATATATATATATATATGCTTATACAAAGCTAATCACAATGTGCTTCCATTTATTCCTCGATTGCACTCTTCTTTTCCATTCAGGCCTGAAATGTACCATCTTTCCATCGTCTTGGAGGTCTTCTAATTGATTTCCTTCAATCTCTTGGATACCTCATGACAACAGCACCAACCCACTAATTATTCATGAACCTTGTAATATGTCTGAAAGTCTAGCTGATATATGTGTGTGTGTGTGTGTGTGTGTGTGTGTGTGTGTGTGTGTGTGTGTGTGTGTGTGTGTGTGTGTGTGTAATATATATAGTCATCATGATCATCATCTAACATCTGTTTTCCATACTGGCATGAGTTGAACAGTTTGACAGGGGCTGGCTAGGCAAAAAACTGCACCAGGCTTCATTCACTGTCTGTTTTAGCAGGGTTTTTACCACCTTGCATAAATATATATATATATGTGTGTGTTTGTGTTCAGTAAGATTTTCAACCAAGAGTATAGCACTCAATTCAATTCCATTACTTAGCCCGTCGGTAACGCTTTTACGTGATTAGAGAAAGAAAAGAGGAGAGAGAAGCGTCCATGACATGAGGTAGAGGGAATGTAATTATAATGCTTTCATGTGATTTGTTGAAAGGAAAGAGAAAGAAAAAGAGGGAGAGAGAAGCGTCCATGACATGAGGTAGGGGGAATGTAATATTTATTACATGGTTAAAAAGATAGTTGATATTAGTGATGATATAGAGGAGGAGAGTTAAAAATATAATTTTAGCAGAGGGATGATGTTCTGATGGTGAGGTTAAAACATCTTTTTCTCTTAGTCTTCTTTAAAAAAAAGGAAATCCATAAGTTAATCCATGTTAAAGTTGTCGTATTTCTGTAATTTCAACCAATCACTGACGTCCATTCAGCCGATATACATTAAGTGCCGACTACATAAACAAACGATTCTAAAACAATTAACCCTAACCCTAACCCTAGGGTTAGGGTTAGGGTTAAAGCAAATTTAAAATGAAAAAAGCAAATAAAACGAAGGTATGGAGATTAAATACGCTTTACATCGCTTAATCAGCCAAAGGAGTAAATGTAAACAACTGAATACTTGTCAGTGATTGGTTGAAATTATCGAAATAAGACAATTTTTTACATGAAATAAATTCGAATACAAAAATATTTTTCTGTTCTATAACACAAAATAGATAAGTATACGAAGTTTGAAAGTCTTTCCGTACCAAAAACACTACGTAAAACATTAATGAAAAATGTGGCCCCCGTTTTAAAATAGATCCAACAATTTTATTAACAAAATTTTCATCTTGGTTGACTTTCTCATGTAATTTGCTTCTTGGAATTTTTTTGTTTTTATTAAACAGATATACTAAACCTGCTTTCTAAACACCAACAAAATGGCCTTGTGTTTGAGAAACCAATTGTTTTGTAGTAAAAGAGCAGAAAGGAGGGGGAGAACAACTGTTTTGCCTTGTTTGTTGTAACATTTAGTTGAACATCACTAAATAACCTTTCAGATATGATTGTTGATAACTGTGCATGTTCTTATTTGTTTGTAACTTCTCTTGTTGAAATATTGGACTAAGTTTGTGAGTGATAGAGAGAGAGAGAGATAGAGTGTGAGCAACCTATTGAAATGCTTACTTTGTGTTATTGACACTTTAAATCACTCTCTATCTCATAATTTTCACATATTTAAATATCAGCTTGAAATATTGCTCTTTGATGAAGGTTATGTATATCCACAAGTAGTTGCAGTCGCTTTTGTTGTAGCATTAAAGATGATGATAATATTTTCTTTCTAATTTCTAGGCTTGCAATTTTGAGAGGAAGGGAAAGTTGATTACATTGACCCCAGTGTTCAGCTGGTACTTATTTCATTGATCCAGAAAGAATGAAAGGCAAAGTCGATCTCACTGGCATTTGAACTCAGAATGTAAAGAGTTCAAAGAAATGCTATTAAGCATTTTCTCTGGTGTGGTAATGATTCTGCCAGTTGGCCACCTTAATTATGATAATATTAACAAAGTCAGCAACAGAACATCTCATTTAACTCACTGTCATCATCACCATTTCCCATGCTCTACCAACACTTCACTGAGCATATTCTTTCTCTGTGATTGAAAGAAGTGGTAGTTGTGGAGAAATGGAGTGCTTTACGTCGTGCTGGGCAAACAATTCTGAGAGAGAATTGAACCAGCTCCAGTGGTTGACTGATATTTTATTTCATCATAGGATGATGAAAGGAAAAGTTAATTTAGGTAGGATTTGAACTCAGAATGCAAAAAACTGGAACAAATACCTCAAAGGCATTTGTTTGCTACTCTAATGATTCTGCCAGTTGAGGCTCTAACAAAACATCTTCAGTAATAAAAAGAAAAACAAAATAAAACAAATAGAACAAGCTGATATTTGCAAAGATGAGGAAGATGGGAGAAAATGATTAGTGAAGCAGAAAACTTAAATGTGTCTGTTAGTAAACAAACTGGCAAGCTAACTAATGTTTTAATATGACCTTGGCAGTTGTTTTTGTTGTTGTTGCTGTATTCTGTGCTTCCTGTTTGGACTATTTAGGAAAGCAACAAACACAAAAAAGTAATGAGAGTAAACAAAACACTGCCTCTTGTTCATTTATCAATTTACCTTATCAAGTAGTACCACAGTGGCTCCAAGTGAGGTTTGTCTACATTTGCAATTCCCATATAACATCACCTTGTTTAAGAAATGTTGGTTAAGCCAACTGAAATTTGACTTAATGGCAGATGTCACTGCCATCATTAGTATCATCAGCTTCCTCGTCATTACCATAATCACCACCTTATCTGTATCTGCCAAGAACAAAAGAGGGAAAATAAAAAAAGAGAAACGAGTCATGCGCACACGCACACGCACATGCACTCACATGCACACGCACAAACATCTGCCCTCTCTCAAGTCATTCACACTCTCTCTCTCTCTCTCTCACACACACACACACACACACACACACACTCATACATGCCCCCCTCTCTCTCACACATACACACATCTCTTTTTCTATATTTTTCACTCATTCCACATATTCAACATCAATTTCAGCTGTTTCTTTTGATGTAGGTGATATACATCTGCACATAGTAGTAGCACTATACATGGAGTACAGCTTTTTAAAAAAAAATTTTAAACATGCTGGAAATGCATCTTGTATGCAGTGTGTGTGTGTCTGCATGTATGTGCATGTGTCGAAACACACACATGCATAAAACATCCCCAGCAGAAAAAGTCAAATTAAATTGCCACAGGGGAGTGGATTAACCTGTATGTATATATATATATATATATATATGCTGGCATGGACATAGTTGTAGGCACGACTGTGTAATTAAGAAGTTTGTTTGTCAGTCACATGGTTTTGGGTTCAATTTCACTGTGCAGCATCTTAGGCAAGTATTTTCTATTATAACCCTGAGTTGGTCAAAGCCTTGTGAGAGAATTTGATAGACAGAAACTAAAAGATTATTATTGCATATACATATGTGTGTGTGTGTGTGTGTGCACGTGTCTGTTTTTTTATATTTCACTTCAATGAAATTGTTGCAGATGAGTGGTGGTGATGTTGTTTCTCTCGTTACTTGCAAAACTGGGTAAAGTTAGCCACATGTAGGGTATACAGTTGCAAAACAATGCCAATAACATATTCATCTTAGAGCTTGATAGGGAAACTAGATGGGAAATTGAACATGTGCATTCACATAAATATGCATACATATATGTGTGTGTGTGTTTGCATATTTATATTTATACATGTGTCTATATGCGCAGGTGTTGCCCATTATATATATATATAATGTGTGTGTTTGTGTATGTGTGTTACCGTCTCTGTCTTAATATTATGTGATAGTTGCGAGTGAGTGTTGCTGTTATGCAAGTGGTATCCTTTGATTCCAGTCTTTTATGAAAACATATGTCCAAACCTGAGGAAGTATTACCTTGCTCGGAAAAAAGTGATGGCTGTCAACAGGAAGGGCATTTGGCTGTAGAAAATCTGTTTCAGTGACTTCTGTCAAAGGCATGCAGGCATGGAAACGCTGATGTTAAAACAAATAATGATGCATGTATGTGCTTGTGTGTTTGAGTTCATATTTCTTCTCTTCTGCACCTATATTTAGTCGTTGCAAACAATACTCTTGGTGACAGCCTCAGATAATCATTTGCTTGCTGTCCAATTCAAAAGTATGTCTGGGCTTCTTGACAAGTTGTGTAATCTTTGTAAACAAAAAACTCATTCAAATGGTGTTATTTGTTTCCAGTTCTCTGCCTAATTATATCTGGGCTGTTTATTGTTGAGTAGCCTAGGAGATTATTATGTTGCTCAGAAACAGGTGGAGTTTAGCATCAGGAAGGGCATCCCATGTAGTGAACTCTGCCCCAACATACTCTTGTCCAGTGCATACAAGCATGGAAAATAAATGTTAAAACAATGATGATGTGTGCATATGTGTGAGTGATGTGTGTATGTATATATATATATATATATATATATATATATATATATATATATAATGAGAGAAAGAAAATGGAATTCATGGAACTCTTTATTCAGAAGCACTACAATCGATTTGGCCCATATGTACTGGTACCTTTGACGTGAGGTGCTGTACAAACAGTTGTAATGCATTGTAGGTGCAGATGTGTCTCCTTAGGTGACTTTTCAAAAAGTACCTTGTTTTTTATTTACTGTTTTGTTTTTTTCTATGACAATACATTTCGGTAATTGTAGTGTACTAATGAATCTTTTCTGTTTGGCTACCAATTTCCAATCTCTTCAATTTGCATTTGAATTGATTTCATAATTGGTGTAATGATGTAATTTTATATGCTAATCAATGCCATGGAATTCATTTTCGCCATAAATCAATAAATAAAGTTTGCAAATTTTGGTTGTTTTTAGCCAATTGTAAGCCACAGACACATTCATGCTTGTTTTCATAGTAACAAGCCAAATATGAGAACTCTTTTGTCTGCAAGATAGCATGTTGATGAATATATTCTATGCAAAAGCAAGTGTGTTGATGCTGTGTTCTGCTGCTTGTACCCTGGTTGAGAGATGTGCTAAAAATAACAGCTAAATAGGCATCTCCCAATTTTTATTTTTTGGTTTTTGCATAATCGTATGAATTCCCGAGTGTAGAAAAATTTACAAAAATTTTCTGAAAATCCCAATGTTATGAGGGGTTATATGTTGTGCAGAGAGAAGTTGATTTATTTACAGCTTCATATCAAAACACATCACGCACAGAATGACAACTTCCAATTCCTGTTTTCTGACTGGGTAAAAATTATCAAAGTTAAACTTCTGTAACTTTAAAAAAAAAATTTTTCTAGTAAAAGTCAAATATCTCCTGAAATTCAGCTTGGAAAACTATATTAGTATACCGAATTTTAAGATTTCCAATAAACTTTGAAATTTCCACAGTTGCAGCCAAACAAAAGATCTGCACTAAGATATGATGAAGAATTCATCAGGTGTGGACATGCATACATACACCAATGAACTGATGTCACCCACACACACACACACACACACACACGCACACGCGCACACGCACACAGAGAGAGAGCAGATGCTCATGTACCAGATATACACATGCATGCACACACACACACATCGACAAACTAATGTCTCTTACAAACCAAACCTCACTTCCTAGACAGAGAGTCACCACCAATATCCTGTCCTAGCATGTGGTTCTAGGAATTTATATATATATATCCATTGTGTGCATATGCACATGTATGCATATTTAGTGTGTATGAGTTTATGTGTATATATCTGGTATGTGAATATTCATATCTCTAGTGTATGGGTGTATGTCTGGTATGTCCTGATGTGTTGATGTGCTATATGTACTACCACTCAGTGGCAACAGTGTTTTGGAGTGAGTAACCAGATTTGTTGTATTCCAATAAGCAATTAAATTAAATGGCTCAATTAACCTTGACAATTGCATCTACTGGAGACCTGAGAATCTGCATATTATGAAAGAACATCATGTTAATTTATCAAGAGTTACTATATGGGACAGCTCATCATCAAAGGAATAAAGATATAGAGTTCTATTTCCTGCAAGATAGAATAATACTACACTACCATAGTAATGTAAGGGTGTAAGTCAAATAGGTGGACTGGATGAAGAACCTCAGTAGAATACCTTCTGCATTCACCAACTCTCACAACTCCGGACTATTTCATAGGGATACTTAAAAGATAAAGTTTATGGTACAAAACTGGCAACAGATTACAAATTAAGGACAACTATTGAATGAGAATGTGAACAAATATTGAATGAAATATTTCTTGGTGTTTGCATTTCTGTTTGCATTGCATTATCAGTGCCTTGTCTAGAACCATGGTTAGTTTGAAAACAGGAGTGCATAAAGAAATGAAATTCTGTCTGTAGCTCCTATTAACTTTTGAAAATGAAATGTTTTAATAAACACTGACTTTAAAATCATTCAGTTTGTGTTAACACTGTTTTGGGTATCTTGCTGTAGAAAATCTGCCTCAAGAAATTACATCTGATCTATGCAAGCATGAATGATGATGATGATGGTAATAATGCATATAAAATATAATCTCAATAATATGGAGAATGTATGATGATTATTGTTAAAAGACAAAGTATAGCAAAATAAATTCTTGATATACATATATATGAGAGGATACTGAAAAGTTCCTGGCTTTGGGTAAAAGAAAATACACAGATCAGTTAATTATGATTTTATTCAGTATATTCCCCTCTCAGACGCTTATTGCAGTGGTCCTTCAGTTTTGCTAAGCCCTGTAAAAGAACTCTGAAGGTGGGGCCTCCAGCCAGGCCTTTCATGATACCCTCAAAGCCAGGAACTTTTCAGCACCCCCTTGTATAAGCCTCTTCCTCCTCTACTTTTCCATGCTTGCATGGGTTAGATAACATTTGTTAAAGTAAAGTATCTACACATCACATTATGATATATGGTCAGTCAATTTACTCTGTGTTTGTTAACTGCTCAGCTATTCCACTAACAAAGAAAACAAGTATACCTCTAGTATTCCTACAATATACTAATATAGTATTGTTGTGTAATTGAGAAAAACATGGGAAACTAAACATCATTATCATTTGATGTCCTCCTTCCATGCTGACAGTTTGACAGGAGCTGGCAAGGTTTCTATGGCTGGATGTCCTTCCTAATGCCAACCACTTTACAAAGTATATTGAATGTTTTTTTTTATGTGGTACTGGCTCCAGTGAGGTCATCAAATAACTTGCAAAACATGACCCCTCAACTGAGGTGGAAATAGTATTGAAGAAGCTGGTTTTGTGCCAGATTATGAGAGGGTAGAATATGATAGAGGGACAGAAACGTGTCTTGTTGTGGATGAGATAAATGGTTACTCCAGTTGAGAGAGAGAGAGAGAGAATGGGTAAGATGGTGAAGATGTGATGGGGCATATTCTCAAATTACAGGGAAGCATATGTAAGGGGAATCAGGGATTGGACAGGCTGGGTGTATAAGTTCACTAGATTGCAAAAGGAAAGGTAAGTGGAGATGAAGGGGAAAGTGGTGAGTGGACACGGGTGTTAGGAGGATATGTTGTGACATATCATGTGCAGATCGGTTCATGAGGGAGAGTGGGTGGTTGAGGGGAAGCGAATACTCTGAGCAGTGAACATAGGTGGAAGGAAGTGTTAGGAAGATGGTTTGTTGAGTATAGATTGTGTGTGGAGATACGGATATAAAGGATATACTTTTATGGCCTCAGTATTACTTAGCTAGATGGGCCTTTTCAAACACAGCAAATTGCCAATCATCTTGGTCCTTTGTCATCTCCCCTGGTGCAATTAGCCCTTCAGCATTGAAATTACTTTGTCAAGCGTAATGCTTATTTATCGTCATTGTTTTGAATCAGTCATAAAATATCTTGTAGCATCAAGATTTTGATGATGTGATTGTTTAGTTTCAGAATGACTGCAGGGTGGATGTGAAAGGCCAGATCTGGCCAGTTTGAACATAAAACAGGTAGAATATTTTGGCTAGAGATGGCCAGTTTAAATGCTAAAGGATTTAGTTGTTTTCATCAAAACGTAAACCAATGAATTGGACAGAATCTTTTGGCAAACACAAATTTTGAAAATAGATCATTCAGTTGTGCTTAACTTTTAGCATTCAGTCTGGCCATATCTGACGACCCAAACATTTTACCTGTTTTATGCTTGAATTGGTCAGATCTAGTCTCTCATACCTACCTTACAATCACATCATTACAATTTAAAAGCTACAAGATAAAGCATATTTAAAACAATGTGAATCAATAAGAATTGCATTTGTCAGAGAAATCTGAATGGTGAAGGGTTAAAGGCTTTGCTGGGGCACCATCTTGAAGAATTTTTATTTGAATGAATTAACCCCTGTACTTTTTTTTTAAAGCCTGCTACTTATTCTATTGGCTTCTTTTGCCGAACTGCTCAGTTACGGAGATGTAAAATCACCAACATCTGTGATGGGGAGAACAAAGACACACACGTATACATCTATCTATCTATCTATCTATCTACACAATGGGCTTCTTTCAGTTTCCATCTACCAAATCCATTCCAATCTGAAGCTAAAGTAGAAGACACTTGTCCAAGGTGCCTTGCCATAGGACTGAATCTGGAACCATGTGGTTGGGAAGCAAGCTTCTTACCACACAGCCATGCCTGCACCTTTGTATATTTGAACCATTTTACCATACTTAATTTTATTAATTTAATTTAGTAATTAATAAATTTGTACAACTTCTTTAGAAAATTACTTCAGTATGCATTTGTAATTTGTTTTGATAAAATACAAAAACTGACAAAATATGTGCTTTATATGAAAAAAAAAAAGAAAAAAAAAAGAGATAAATAGAAAATTGAAAATGGATTCCAGATTTAAATTTAGTATCTTAGAAATACATAGAATCAGTCTAAAAATCCATGTCACTGTAAATGGCTAAGACTGGTATAAAATCTCTGGATATAGACTGCCTGCAATGTATATAGATAATCTTTGTGTAGGTAATCTGTGTGTATATAGAACAGCTGCCATGTATCTTTTATCATTTACCTTTTCTTGTTTCAGTCATTGACTGTGGCCATCTTGGGGCTCTGCCTTGGAGAAATGTAGTTTTATGAATTGACCCTACTACTTGGTTTTTTTCTTCTAATAGTCTCTTTTGCCAAACTGCTACTTTTATGGGGATGTAGACACACCAACACTGCTTGTCAGGTGGTGGTGGAGACAAATACAGCCATAAAGGCACACACACGCACAATGGGCTTCTTTCAGTTTCCATTTACCATATCCACTCACAAGGCCTTGGTTGGCTCAAGGCTATTGTAGAAGATACTCAAGGTGCCATGCAGTAGCACTGGACCCAGAACCATGTGGTTAGGTAGCAAACTTCTTACCACACAACCACACCTGTACCTATGTATATGTAATCTGTGTGTATACACACTGATGTGCTATATACATAGATGATGATCTATATATACACAGCAAATGATATATATAATCTACAAAAATACAGATGATTATTGTATTCACAAAATATCTAAATACATGGCAGATAATCTACTGAATATACATACGTATAGACAACTTACCATGATATAGATAATACATGTATGTAGATAATTTTCTGTATTTGCATATCACTTTCTTTGAAGATTCCTTTAACCCTTTAATGACCATAACTTTTAATGAAATAAATGAATTGATTAATGAAATATTTTCTGCCTGTATTTTAGTTAATTTTTAAAATAATCAAGAATTTGGAGATGTAAAATAACTAGTTTCATTTATTAGTTTATCAAACTGGTGTATGTGATAATGTAATTAAAGGCTCTTAATAGAATTATGATGGAAGATTTTATTTTGAATATAAACTCTTTAAAACAGATTTGTTTCATAGAACTAGAAGTTTTAATGACTTAGTCAGAAAAGGAAGGGTAGCACCTGCAAGTTATCCTCAGCCCGGATGTTTACAACTGGGCCTGGATATTTACAGCAGATTAGACTCTGCTAAAGCCATCTGAGAACCAGGTAGTGATGTTAAATCAAGGGATAGATTAAGTCTACCATATGAAAATAAGAGCTTCCATACAGTTCCCATCTATTTAATTTCACTTACAACCTGGAGTTATGAAAGATGACATTTACCATGGTGCATCTCAGTGGGAAACCAGAATAAAGTTATTTGTTAAGCAAATTTCTTAACTATGAAAGTGCAATCTGTGTGTCCCGGTTGGTATTATCCCTGCATTTGTTGTGTATACAGGCATTCTCTTTATGTATGTAGCACTGATGGGGCAGCAGGGTTGGATGCTCTGTGAAACTAACAGACTTTAAATGTGATCAGGTGTTCAGGTGCCACTTGTCTAATAAGCCTGAATGTGAGATTTCCACCCTCCTAAACATCCCTACGTCTGCTGTTTCCAATGTAATAATGTAGAAATGGGACGTGTACAACTGAAAAGCATTTGGAGACTGTCGACTGTTGAAGAAGGTCATATAGCATAATTGTCTATCACCCCTCACCAGCATCACACAGGAATTCCAAACTGCAGCAGGATCTACTCCAAGCATCATGTCTGTTTGGTGTGAGGTGGGGAAACTTAGTTTCCATGGGGACAGCTGACTTGTAATTGATGAAGAGGTCTCGGCAGGCTGCTTTTGGTGGAACACTGTGTTGATTCTTCCTCTGTCTGTGATGCTTAAATGAAAGTCGAGTAAGGCGAGGGAACCATCATCGTTCAGGTATTTGATGGTGAAATTGATGTACTGGTCCATGTCATTGAAGCTTTTCAGTATTGTGTAGGCATTCTCATGGGATATAGTGAGCATGAAGATGTCCAGACACCTGTTGAAGAAGGCACATGAGCAGCAAGTACTGAGTGCTCTATTCTCCAACTGGAGTATGACATTGATAGTCCAATCCAACTGAAAGAACACTTAACTATTAATGTGTCTTCTACAAGCACTAAATCAAATGTGGCAACACCACCAAAGAGAGATGCTTCCATACTGACTATGGAGAGGAATACAAGAAATTTCCATATCAAGGGATCCTTACTGATCTCCCGGCTTAACCTGAAGATTAACAGTCAGTTGGAGTTGGGCTAATGGCTCCTATAAATTACCAACAGCCCCCTACATTACTGTGGCTATGACTAGCAACATCATCACTATGACAGTGATACAAACATCATTTTTGCTCTCAGCATAGCTACTACCATTGCCATTGTCTGCCTTGATGAAGTTTGTTGCTGTTGCCAGCACCAACTTGTCAATGACTACCACAAGGTCATACATCTCTGACTACGACCATCACATTTACCACCACTGCTAAGAGCTCCATTGTAGACAACACCATCACTGACTAATACCACAGCATTTACCACCATTGACAACCACCTCCACCACTACTACCAAGCTACAGCCTGTCTTCCACTATTGCCCTCTGTGTGACATCTACAGCACCAACAACACATCATTTGGGGAGCTGCTTTTCCTAGCACAATCACTAAACTAAAATGGAGCCACTGCCCATCCAGCTATCCAAATAGTAGGATCTACTTTGGCACATTCCTCTGACTGTACACCTCTAAAATTGAGCATTTGTGCCCAAAATACATAATGGCTTTTCAATTTTCATCTCTGCATTGTTAGGCTTCCTCATTTCCCTTTTCACACATGCACGCACGCACGCACGTGTGTGTGTGAGTAGAGTAACTAAAAAAGAGAAAAATAACCAAAGTGTGTAGTATAAATGTATCCATTTATGAAAGTTGAGGCAATTCTCATACATACATACATGTACTCCACACAAACACATTTTATACACACACACACACACACACACACACACTCTACCATTTCATAATAAACATGAATGATAGGATTGCTGCATGTTAATGATGTCATCATTTATGGATTTTGCTATTGGCTCCAGTTTTCTATTTTTTCTCAACAATCAGGAAGTTTGTCTTAGTTTATCACTGGTGAGTTCTTCATCTGTGTTTTTTAATCTTTCAGCTGAGTTGAGCTATTAATACCATTTTGTTGATTAAGCTGGTGTTTTTTCCGAAAGGATGGTTTTGTTGGGGTAGGAATTCTATATAAGATTAGTTATGTTGTGAATATTTTCCTATCTAATTTAATCGTGTTTTGTGTGATGTAATGTTTAGCAGTAACTCTTTGTTCTAGATGCATTGTCAACCAATGAAAATGTGTTGTATGTTCAATGCAAACTCTCATGAAGTCTGCAACTTTCAAGATTGCATATAAACATATTTAAACCTTGTGTCAGTCCTGACTATACAGACCTGTATATATATATATACACATGCACGCACGCACGCACGCACATACACACACACACACACACACACACACACACACACACACACACACACAGATACTTGCTCACTCATTCACTCTGATCAAAAATATCTGGATACCCCATGAAACGTGTGTTTATAATAGAGGGTGACACAGTAGATCATAGAGGCTGACTGGTCAGTGTTCTCAGTAGCCACCAGACAGTGCTAGGCAGCAGGGTTGGATGCTCTGTGAAACTAACAGACTTTAAATGTGATCAGGTGTTCAGGTGCCACTTGTCTAATAAGTCTGAATGTGAGATTTCCACCCTCCTAAACATCCCTACGTCTGCTGTTTCCAATGTAATAATGTAGAAATGGGACGTGTACAACTGAAAAGCATTTGGAGACTGTCGACTGTTGAAGAAGGTCATATAGCATAATTGTCTATCACCCCTCACCAGCATCACACAGGAATTCCAAACTGCAGCAGGATCTACTCCAAGCATCATGTCTGTTTGGTGTGAGGTGCGGAAACTTAGTTTCCATGGAAGAGCAGCTGCCCATAAGTCACACATCACACAGACAATGTGGTGATCTGATGTTAGGGTGTGGGTGTGACGAATGCCTGGTAAACAATATGCATATATATATATATATATATATATATATATATATAGCCTTGGCTATTTCTAGGTGCTGAGGGAACTTGCCTCCTTTGTCAGTCATTAAGATAAGGTGCTTCTTGTGGCTACGAGTTGTTTTAACTCTTATTTGTAGCAATTCTGGTGCTGACTTGTGCCCTCAGCCACTTTTGTGACATGTATATTTCTGCTTTTTGGTTGTAAAATTGCAAACAAGTCACCCTTGTTATTTATACAAATGTGTATGTGTGTGTGTGGAGTTGGTTAGCTTGGGATATGGACATGTTCTGTGTTCATGAAGAGCCAGGTTAACCTGTTATAATGTGTGTATGTAGACTAAGTGAATAAAAAATACAATTTGTGACACATAAGTATGAAATATATATTTTATCAACAATATATATATATATATATATATATATATGTATGTATCTTTTACATAGTTTACATCATCACTCAAAACCAAGTTAATGGACCATTCCCATGGATTTGAGAAATAATTAGACAGTCATACAGACTGACACAAAAGGGCTCTTTTGTGTGAGTATCTATAATTATTTTTCAAATACACCTTAATGATTGCTGTAAAGTTACTGGCACCCTTGGGATGCTGAATGTTGGTGCCCTGGCAAACTGAATTTTGGTATCCTTACAGATGTAATTTAAAATTTAAAATATCCTTTTCAAGAAGTAAAAACTGAAAATATAGGAATTGGGTGGCTATTATATTTTAAGTATAGGAATTATTTTAATTTTTCCTTTGTTTCTCGGATCCCAAATGCATGACATAACACCTACCCCAGCATGTCGTACGCCAGACAACAGCTTTTACTACACATTTATATATACAGAATGAAGGTGTGTAGTATAGTTGTTAGGGTATTTGGTTCACTGTTATAAGATCACAAGTTCAAAAACTGGCAGCATGTTGTCCTTGAGCAGGACACTTTATTTGCTGTTACTCCAGTCCACTCAGCTAGCAAAAATGAGTAGTATCTGTAATTGAAAGGGCCAACCTTGTCACATTCTGTGTCATGCTGAATCTCCCTGAGAACAACGTTAAGGGTACATATCTGTGGAGTGCTCAGTCACTTACACATTAATTTCAGGCTGTTCTGTTGATCAGATCAACCCTTATCATTGTAACCGATGGAGTGTCAGTTAGTTGTTATATATAAACATTTTCAGAAATAATGTATATATAATTATAGGAACAGGTGCAGGCAAGCTGTATTAAGAAATTCAATTTGGAGCTTTGTGGATTAGGGTTTTTCCCACTGCATGGACACTGTTGAATGATGTTTTCTACAGTAACTATAGGTGAACCAATGCCTTGTGAATTTGGTAGAAGGAAACTGAAAGAAGGCCTTGTGTGTGTGTAATATATATAATCAATAGCACAATCAGGGTACCCAAATGCATAACCAGCAAAATGAAAAAAACTTGGTGAAAATACTTTTTTTGCTGTTTGTTACAAATTTTCATTTGATGTAAGAAAAATTTTAAATTCTTGATCAAAATGTGCATAAATTAGCATTTTAACTAGGGGTGTCAAATTACATAAAAATTCCTAATAATAATAAAAGGATAAATTTTTTTTTCTTCTTAAATTGCTTGTAAATATTCCTGATAAATACCTCTTTCATTCACCATTAGTACATAACCATAACATATTATGAAATATGAATTAATTTTATATTTTATTTAATCAAAATAGACACTCAATTTTGAAGACATTACTTTGAGTTGATATTAAACCACTTTCATATATATTTTATGATATTTTGCATTAGTAAAAGAGTTACAAGTTGAAACTTTCAATGAATTAATAACTTATATATGTTGGCCATTATTAAGAAGTTTTATGAAATTAGGGCTGACATGTTGGAAGATATGGTATTTTTCATATCTAAACATAGATACAGTAATGAATTTTGAAATTTATGTTGACATGAGTCAATGAATTTTGAAATTTATGTTGACATGAGTCAATGAATTTTGAAATGTATGTTGACATGAGTCAATGAATTTTGAAATGTATGTTGACATGAGTTGATATCCTAGGTGTGACACTTTGCTTCCCTCTGCTTTGCTCTATGCCTAGCCACTCTCTGTCTGTTCATCATCATCATCTTCTCTTGAGAAGCCTGTTGTTCCTTGCACTTTGCTCAATATCGAGCATTTTGATTCCTTTTCTTTGCATTCTTTGCTTCATCCCTAATGTCTTCTCTTGTTAGTCTACCTTTCCTTTTCATGGCATCCTTTTTCTCTGTGTATCTTGCTCTTTGCTTTTGTAATATTTCTTCTTTCTTCTGTTGATAATTTGCCTTGTTTTGAGCTGCCCTTTTGTCCTTTTTTTAATTTCATGTAATATGCGGGCCTTTCAACACCATCCATATCGTGAAAGTGTTGTGTATGAATCTGCATTGTAAAAGGACATTATGAATGTATAGTCAATAAGTATCTTTAGTACATATACTTCAGTTTTAAATGGCCATATTTAAAATAACATTTGGGATCATATAATTCAAAATGCAATAAATAATGCTAAAATTACTTCTATTCAAATGTTCACCCTCCTCAGAAAACAATCATATGACCTTGAGACAGTGGAAAGCGGACATTAGGTCAGTCTTTTTCATCCGCAGCAATATATAAACATATAGTAATTTAAGTTCTTATTGCTCAAACTTGCTAAAATTTTCACACAGTGGATCACTACATGCGTACAGTTTATGCTTAAAAAAATGAAGGATATTGAATAAGGGAAAGAAATGTTTTACCTTGACAAATAATGATGTGTGTCACCGGAAATTCTGAAAAAAACAGGTGAACTTTTTTTTCCTCAGCATTTGAAGATGGCTGAAAACTCAAAACTGCCTGAATGTATATTCAGCATACCACACTGCAGTGTGTGTTCAGTACTTTCAGTAAAAGTAGAAAAAAAAAAAACTGTTTCCTCATGTATGGCCATATAGCATGGGTTAAAAGTTCACAAGGTTGCTTAAATGAGCCAGCATTATTCTCCTATCATAAGCATGACATCTGACTTCATAACTTTCTCGAGTAGAGAGGGTCACTGTTGTTTATTGCCTGAGAAAAACCCATTAATTTGATACCAAACACATAGAGATAGTCTTGAAATTCAGACCTCAAAGCACTTATTTTAATGCATTGCATGGGTTTTGGGGGACTTTCTGTCAAGTAATCTGAAGTAATTAACAGCAACTATAAGATCATCAATTGTGTTTAAATACTTGATTATTGATATCTAAGCATACTACATGTGAATTTTGAAGTCAGTTGGTGCATTTTCTAAGAAGTTACACCTGTTTAAAGTGAAAAACCATGTTTGGGTACCCTGATTGGGCTATATATATCTCATGTTTGTAATCCTTCATGTTAAGCATGTCTGACTATTTTGCTGTTTGTTGTTTGTAGGACTAGGGGAAATTTTATCTTACTTGGGAGCAGGAAGATCATCTGGCCATGGAAAATCTACCTCAGCAAAGTTTGATCTGATATATACCAGCATGAATAAAGAACATTAAAATAATGATGAGGGTAATTGTGTGTGTGTGTGTGTATGTGTGTATATATATATATATATATATATATATATATATATATATATATATATATAGTACTTGTGTATATAAGATTGACCAGTGACCGGTCTGTCAATTCTTGTCAAAACCTTCTGATTCTTTTAATGTGCTAGTTTCCTGGTATTAAATTGATATTAATTAATATCGAATTTTTACCATATTATGTTAATTAACCATAATCACATTTCTCAAAGTTGGTAAATTCAAAGCAGAAATTATTTTCTGCAGAGATATTTTCCGGATTCAGCGCGCCAAAACTAAGACTTTTGAATTTTAATCTTTATAATGGATAGAATCACGTGCACGTTTTCACTGGTTGAAGACAACTAGCACGAGATTCTGTTCAATTATAAGAATATCGACAATCTGTACTGATGATAAATAGATACTTTTATTTTGGAAGTATTGATTTTGAAACTATAGTCTGCAGATAATCGAGGTATGTACAATTTTCACTGGTCTAGCCCGCCTGTTTTTGCTCCGCTGAATCCGTATTTGAGAATTTTTTAAGTGAGCCTCTTCTAGCATATTGACAGACCGGTCACTGGTCAATCTTATATACACAAGTACTATAATCTTTTTAGGATCTGAAAAAAATTTTTTCATGAACCTTCTGATTCTTTTAATGTGCTAGTTTCCTGGTATTAAATTGATATTAATTAATATCGAATTTTTACCATATTATGTTAATATATATATATATATATATATATATATATATATATATATATATATATATATATATATATAGGTACTGGAGTGACAGTGTGGTAAGAAGATTGCTTCCCAACCACATGGTTCCGAGTTCAGTCCCATTGTGTGGCATCTTGGACAAGTGTCTTCTACTATAGCCTCAGGCTAACCAAAACCTTGTGAGTGGGTTTGGTAGGTGAAAACTGAAAGAAGCCTGTCATAAGTATATATACATATATCTAAACCATAAAAAGTCAGAAGGTATGAGGGACGAATATATTTATCTAACCACTTGGTATTCATAGGATTACAGATGTTTTGCAGCCTTCATCATGTAATAATTATGTCTGTGTATGATAAATTTTACATTTCTGCATCAATATGCATGCTACACATTGTACAATACAATTGTACATTTAAAAATCAAGGCAGATATAGAAGGCTAGTTCTTAAGATCACCAGAACATCTTGATTACACCAATGCTTCAGTTCTGCACATACTTACAAAATTTTCCTATATAAATATATATAGCGATAAATATATGTATGTGTGTGTCTTTGTGTCTGTGTTTGTCCCCCATCACCACTTGACAGCCAGTGTTGGTGTGTTTACATCTGCGTAACTATGCAGTGTGACAAGAGACTGATAGAATAAGTACCAAACTAAAAACAAAAAAAGTCCTGGGTCGATTAATTTGACTAAGAATTCTTCAAGGTGGTGTCCCAGCATGGCCACAGTCTAATGACTGAAGCAAGTTTTACGCAGTTCGATATTGTCAATTTTTACCTGTCAATATCTAGGCTTTTGCTTCTAAAAGCATCAGACTTCACCAGGCAGTATGTCATCATTGATAGCTCGGAAATAGATATTATCCTGCATGCAAGGAAATCCCTTCTTTTTTTACGATGATTCCACCTGGGTCAAAAAGAGTGACGATTCTCTTTTCGATGTACTGATGGGGATATATGATGGGATGGAGTTGTGTATGCTTATAGGAACTTATATTTTGCATAATCTGCATCTAGAATTCCCTTTTATAAATGCAGGATTATACAGGGATAATAGTTTTATAGTCACCCATAATTTAAACAGCCATGAGCTAGATAAACCTAGGAAGAATCTGATTACTTGGATTTGCAATTAGATAAATTTAAACCCTATTGCAAGCTCAATGAAAAGCTATGTTATATTAGCAAAAAAAATCCACTCACAAGGCTTTGGTTGGCCCGAGGTTATAGTAGAAGACATTTGCCCAAGGTGCCACGCAGTGGGACTGAACCCGGACCCATGTGGTTGGTAAGCAAGCTACTTACCACACAGCTACACCTGCGCCTATATATGCATATATATATATATATATATATATATATATATATATATATAATATACATATGCATATATATATATATATATATATATATAATATACATATGCATATATATATATATATATATATATAATATACATATGCATATATATATATATATATATATGCATATATATATATATATATATATATATATATATATATATAATATACATATGCATATATATATATATATATATATATATATATACATATGCATATATATATATATATATATATATATATATATATATACATATATAATATACATATGCATATATATATATATATATATATATATATATATATATAATATACATATGCATATATATATATATATATATATATATATATATATATATATATATATATATATATATAATATACATATGCATATATATATATATATATATATATATATATATATATATATATATATAATATATATATATATATATATATATATATATATATATATATATATATATATATATAATATACATATGCATATATATATATATATATATATATATATATATATATAATATACATATGTATATATATATATATATATATATATATATATATATATATATATATATATATATATATAATATACATATGCATATATATATATATATATATATATATAATATACATATGCATATAATAAAGTAAAGTTGTGGAATACCGTATGAGTGGAAATATATATGAAAGAAGGTATGAAAATGCACTTATTTTTTTTTTAATATTTATTTACTTAACCGGTTTCACTTTTTTAGAAAAAGATTATCAAAAGTCTTTGAGAATAATAAAAAATGTTAAAAAACAGTTCGAGAATTAAAATGCATATATACATTCTTTGATGATAAAATATATTTAAAGTATAAAGCTTTGTATTAACTTTGTATTGTTACATACTGATTATCACACATTCTCTGATATTAAAATGAAAATGTTAAAAACAGTGTATGAAAATACACATATGGAAAAATACATATACATATTCTTATACATATTCTTTGACAATACATATACATATGTACTGCAATCCCAGAACCACAAACAGTGAGAGATCTGGGCATCAACATGTGTAGTGATGCATCATTTCACATGCACATTGTCAAGTTGACAGCAAGGTGCAGACAACTGGCGGGGTGGATACTGAGGACTTTCCGTACAAGGGATCAAAAGGTCATGTTGATTCTATGGAAGACATTTGTTCTGAGCCGCCTAGACTATTGCTCTCAGTTGTGGTCACCACACAGTGTTAAGCGGACAGCAGAACTCGAAGCAATTCAGCGGCACTATACAAAAAAGATCGCCACAGTCCAACAGATGAACTACAGGGAGCGACTGAAGGCACTAGGTCTCTACTCCCTGGAGCGCAGGCGGGAGAGATATGTAATAATATACATATGGAAAATACTGGAAGGACTGGTGCCAAACTTTGGTATCAAGTACTACAGGAATGCCCGCACGGGTCGCCACTGCATGGTGCCAAAGGTACCGTCCACTGCATCTCACATAAGAATGAGATACTGCAGCAGCCTCGGTTTCAGAGGACCTCAGCTCTTCAATGCCCTGCCAAAACATTTGAGAGACATGCAAGACATGGATGCAGAGGTCTTCAAGACAAAACTTGACGCTTTCCTCTCCACGATACCAGACGAACCAATGGCTTGTAATGAGACGCAGTTTAGGGCAGCCGTGTCAAATTCTCTTATACACCAGATGTGCCATCAAAACTCTTGATTGGACCATGTCAGGTGGGGGAGAAGAGCCATGCAAGGAACGTGAAAATCACGGTGGTGCACCAGCATGACCGCAGCCACTTGGCTGAAACACATAAATAAATAAATAAATAAATATTCTTATACATATTCTTTGACAATAAAGTTGAAGAGGAACTGACCTGGCTTTTTCCTCTTGTGTATATTGAGGGAATGTTTTACTGTCTTAAGAGACAGTATGACTGGCTAGCTGGGGTGGGAGGGAAGAAGAGTTAAAAAGGATTTTTTAATTTTATTTTTGGTTGGTCTGTGACAGTCTGTCATGGTTCATTGGTTTTGTGCACATCTCTATGTGTGTGTGTATATATGTGTGTGTGTGTGTGTGTGTGTGCCGTTTTTATTGGTCCCAGAGTTTATTGTGGAATGTGTATATGAGTGTGTGTTTGAGTGTTTTTTGTGTCGGTGGGGATGTTAGGTGTGTGTACGTGAGAGTGTGCGTATATCTCTTTGTCTGAGTATGTATGTGTTGTTTTGATCATCCTTGTGGTGTGTGTGTGTGTGAGAGCAACCGTATGTATGTGTGAGGGTGTGTGCGTATGTGTGTGTATGTATGTGTGCATCTGTGTGTGTGCGTGGGAGTGTTTTGTGTGAGTGTGGGAGTGTGTGTGTGTCTCTCTGTCTGAGTGGTTGTGTTGTTTTAAATATCCTTGTGGTGTGTGTGTGTGTGTGTGTGTGTGTGTGTGTAAGCAAACGTATGTGTGTGATGGTTCATATGTATGTGTATGTCTATGTCTGTGTGTGTGCGTGCGTGTGTGGCATGTGTATATGAGTATTGTGTGTTTTATCTATGGTAGGATGGTGTGTGTATGTGTGTGCACGTTTGTGTGAGTGTGGGAGTGTGTGTGTACGTGAGTGTGTGTGTGTCTCTCTCTGTCTGAGTGAGTGTGTTGTTTTAAATACCCTTGTGGTGTGTGTGTGTGTAAGCAACCGTATGTGTGTCTGATGGTTCATATGTATGTGTATGTCTGTATGTGTACGTATGTCTATTTGTGTTGTGTGTTGGTGGAGGTGTTATGTGTGTGTACGTGAGTTTGTGTATGTCTCTACGTATGTTTGTGTTTGAATTGTCATTGTGGTGCGTGTGTGTGTGAGAGAGCAACTGTATGTGTGTGCATGAGGGTGCATGTGTGTGTGAGCATGTATGTGTGTGTTGTATTTATTAGGTGTCCTTGTATGTTGGGTTTATCCAGGTGATGTGTATGTGTGTGCATGTGTGTTCCGTGTATGTTGGTACTGGGTATGCGTTTGTATGTGTGTGTATGTTGGTACTGGGTATGCGTTTGTATGTGTGTGTATGTGTGTATGTGGGTATGGTTTGTGTAGTTTCCTTGTGTATATGTGTACATGTGTGTGTGCGCTGTCATTGTGAGTGATTAGTTTTGTTTGTATTGTTAGTACAGTATGTGTGTGTATACGTGTGGGTGTGTTTGTGTGAGTGCGTCTATGTGGCTTGTATTTGTCGGGGAGGTGTGTCATTGTGTGTGCATGCTTCTGTGCATGTGTGCTTGTGAGTGTTTGTTGTGATTGTTGGGATTGTATTGTGTGTGTTTTTCTTTTGAGTGTGTGTGTGACATTTTTACTGGGGAACAGGCGTATGGTGTTTGTATGTGTGTGTACATATGTATGCAAATATGCATGTGTGAATATGATTTGTGGTTGCCAGAGTGGTGTGTAGGTGTGTGCATGTACCTGTTTACATATGTGTGTATGGGTGTTGGTTGTGGTTGCTCCAATTGTATTGCAAGTGTATATATGCATGTGTTTTTTCTTGAAATGTATGTGGGTTTGTGCTCTGGTGTGGAGATATTGTGATTGTCTGTGTGTGTATATATGTGTGTAAGTGTGTTCGTGTCGGAGGTTTGCATTGTATTGGTGTGTGTGTGATTTTGCGTATCTGTGTGTCTTTGTTTTGGACGTGCACCTGGGGAGGGGGCTTATGTTAGAGTATGTTGAGCTGTGGTCTGTATTTTTGAATAAGATTATTTTCCCTATTTATTCGTGTTTGGTCAGTGGTGTTGTCTGAGCATTGGTATAATGGGAAAACTAGGAATTTGGGTGACTTGTTTTGTGCACAGAGATCTAAGTGCCCACTGAGTGGTATCTGTCTTGTGGTGGGATCCCTCAATTGTTGGCGGTGGACTGTCATCCTTTCTCTGAGAGTAAGGCTCGTTTGCCCTATGTATTCTTTGTGGCACCCTTCACACCTTATGGCATAAAGTAAATTTTTTGATGCGCAGGTGAAGTTATTTTTTTATAACAAAAGTGTGTCCCGACTGGAATCTGTATGTTGTTCCTTCCATGAGGTGGATGCAAGTCCTGCAGTTGGAACGACCACATTTTTTGACGGTAGGTGGTGGGCTTGTGTTGGGCAATTTTGCATTCGTGAGTAGGTTTTTTAGGGATTTGGGTTGTCTTTTGCTTTTTATTATTTTGTGGGTTGCAAGTACTCTTTTTAGACGTGGGTCTTGATTCAGTAGTGGGATGTTTTTGTATATTATTGTGTAAGCTTCTGCATTTCTAGGATTGTGTGTTGAGAGATATGGGAGACTATTTAACGTGCCGTGTATGTGTTTCGGTTTTCGCAGGTCATGGGTAGCAATTGTCTTGGCCCGTTCTATTCCATTTTCAACTAATGATGCTGGGTAATGTCTTTCGAGGAGAATTGCCTTTAGTTCTTCGAGTCTTTTATTTCGAGTTCTATAATTAGACAATTGTGCAAATTTTTCTCGCAAGGTTGAAGGGAATGTTTGTCTTTGTATGTTTTGGGTGATTGGAGGTGAACAGAAGGTATTGCTTGGAATCAGTCGGTTTGTAATGAATATCAGTCTCATTGCTGGTACCTATTTTTATAATGAGAATGTCAAGAAAAGGAAGTTGGTCTTGACTGTATTCCATTGTAAATTGGATATGGTTGTTGACACTGTTAATTAGGGTTTTGAAGTCAAAGAGTTGGTCGAGTGTGTGGGACCATAGGATGAGGCAATCATCCAAGTAACGTTTCCAATTCTTTAACAGGTATTGGTGGAAAGACAGGCCATATCTAGTTTTGGATTTGTCGTAGATCTGCAATTCTAAGTAGGCCATCACCAGGTTTGCATATGTAGGGGCAACTTTAGTCCCCATTGCAGTCCCTGATACCTGTCTGTAGGTGTTATCATTAAAATTCAAAAAAATGTTTCGAAGGATAAACTTAAGGCCCTCGATGATGAATTCTTTTTTTATTCTTTCTGGGATCTCATTGGGGTATTTTTCTAGCCAGAATTTAATGGCTTCCAGTCCATATTGATGTGGGATCGTAGTGTAAAGATTTATTACATCAAAGGAAACAATGAAAATGTCTTTATTGGTATGTTTGGGTAGATGATTTAGTAGGTCCAGGTCGTCTCTAACAATACTTGGTATGTGGTGAAGTATTGGTTTCAGGAGGATATCGATAAAGTTGCTTAATCTGTGTGTTTCACAGTTTGGGCCTGCCACAATTGGTCTTAGTCTGAGATCAGTGGGATGTGGTACAGTGATACAGGTGGAAGTGGACTTTTTGCAAGCTTCAGAAATAGTTTTGCTCTTGTGGATTTTTGGGAGTCCATAGAGGTTGCTTGTTTTGCAATTAAAGTTTGTTAGGTAGTCGCATTCCTTTGTTGTTAAGTTGTTTCGATGTTGGCAAATGAGTGTTTAATTTGGTCATTGTTCTTGTTTGTTGGTAGTTGACTACTCTTTCATAGTATGTAGTGTCTTGTAAGAGTTGAGATACAGAGTTTTTGTATTGTTCTGTATCCATAATGACGACAGTGCTACCCTTATCTGCTTCTTTGATTGTGATGTCATGATTGTTTCGTAACTCATGGATGATTTTCCATTCGTTTTTATTGGTGTTGGGTTTGGGTTTAGGTTGTGGAAGTTCATTATAAGGAAAGTTCGAAATGTACTCGCAAAATTTGTCCAATGTTTTGTTTTTACCTTTTATGGGATTATAATTGCTCTTGTTACGAACCATTGATTCGTCGTTATTGATTTCTTTGTCAAAAAATTCCACTGTGAAGTGTAATTTTCTACAAAAGTGGGAGACATCATCCTGTATTTCACTCAAGTTGGGGTATTGTGGAGTTGGAGTGAATTTTAGTCCTTTTGAAAGGATTTTAATTTGTTGGTTCGACAGGTTTAGGCTTGAGAGATTCACTAGTTTTGGTTTTTCAAGGTTGGTGTGTACCATCTGGTGTCGTGAGATCTGTTGCCTTGGCCTAAAAAATGATTTCTGGGGATTCTTATGTTTGCGGTATTTTGGTATACTGTCTCTTAAGACAGTAAAACATTCCCTCAATATACACAAGAGGAAAAAGCCAGGTCAGTTCCTCTTCAACTTTATTGTCAAAGAATATGTATAAGAATATGTATATGTATTGTCAAAGAATATGTATAAGAATATGTATATGTATTTTTCCATATGTGTATTTTCATACACTGTTTTTAACATTTTCATTTTAATATCAGAGAATGTGTGATAATCAGTATGTAACAATACAAAGTTAATACAAAGCTTTATACTTTAAATATATTTTATCATCAAAGAATGTATATATGCATTTTAATTCTCGAACTGTTTTTTAACATTTTTTATTATTCTCAAAGACTTTTGATAATCTTTTTCTAAAAAGGTGAAACCGGTTAAGTAAATAAATATTAAAAAAAAAATAAGTGCATTTTCAAACCTTCTTTCATATATATATATATATATATATATATATATATATATACATGCATATATATATATACATGCATATATATATATATATATGCATATATATATATATATATATATATATATATATATATATATATATATACATGCATATATATATATATATACATGCATATATATATATATACATGCATATATATATATATACATGCATATATATATATATACATGCATATATATATATATATATGCATATATATATATATATATATATATATATATATATATATATATATATATATATATACATGCATATATATATATATATATATATACATGCATATATATATATATATATACATGCATATATATATATATATATATATACATGCATATATATATATATATATATATACATGCATATATATATATATACATATATATATATATACATGCATATATATATATATACATGCATATATATATATATATGCATATATATATATATATATATATATATATATATATACATGCATATATATATATATATGCATATATATATACATATATATATATGTATATATATATATATATATATATATATATATATATATATATATATATATATATATATATATGTATGTATGTATATACGGTGGTGCATCAGCATGGCCGCAGCTCTGAGCTGAAACTTTGAAATGAAAATACATACATACCTATATGGGTACAGGACGTCACAAACAGTAAACAACATGAAATACAAAAACAAATGAATTCAATACGCAAACAGTGAGAAAAAGAAATGGAAAACAAGACAACTAACACAAAGAACGGCACTTCATCAGTTGTTGGCTGTCTATCTACTCCTCATTTTGTGCATTGAATGACAGTATGAGTCTTCGAAAACAGTTGCTCCCATAAATACCAAAATAAAATTTTGGATTTATGGAGGGTGAAAGTTGGAAACAAAAACAGGACAGTGGAGACATACAAGGAAACCAAATGAAAACAAGCATGGTGGGTCGTTAGACCAGAACGATAGTAAAATAGCGAATGCTGGAGAAATATTTTCTTTGAAAAGAGAAAAGTTAGAAGAGAGAGATAGTAGACGTCCAGTCCTTAGGGCAGTCCTGAAGGAAAAGAAAGATGATCACATGAGGAAAAGAAAGATGGACGATGGTTACATGTGAGCAATAAGAGAAAGAGAGAGAGAAAGACAGATAGAAAACTGTGAAGGAGAGAAAAAGGGAATTAGCGAAAAGGATGGGATATATATATATATATATATATATATATATATATATATATATATATATATATATTTACGTGTATATTTATTTGTATATTTGTATGCATGTCTATATTTGTGTTTTTGTATGTATGTTGAATTTATGTAGATATGCATGTTGTTTTATATGTGCACATTTGGAAGCTGAACAAAGTATCTAACACTCGTTAGATACTTTTTAGGAACACCAACTTCCAAATCATCTTACTCTCTTCCTCTTTCTATTTTCCCTTTCTCTTTCTAATTTTCTTTCTTTCTCTTTTATTTCTTTTTCTTTTCCCTTCTTCCACTACTTGTTATTCTGATTTTCTTTTCATTTTCTTTCTCGCCTATAACAACTAAGTTGTATAAGCATACACCAGGAGGTATTATTTGTGTGAGTGTGTGTGCATGCACACATGTATATATATTTGTATATATTTATGTTTTGCCTATATTTGTCTCTATATGTATGTAACCATGTACCAACGTCTGTATGTTTAGTGTATATATGTATGTATAGGTTGTTTGGTATGTGTATGTATTGCTAAATATATGAGTATTTTAGCGTGCAAATTCTTTTTTTTTTAACAGATATATCTATTTAAATATTATTATTTTTTTCCACCAATTATTTACCCTGTGTATTCAGGTCTATTTTCTTCCTACATAAACTGTTTTTGATTTAAGGTTCTCTTCGATTTTTATAATAATATTTTAAGCCGCAATTGTAATTTCATGCAACCGGTTATTGAAAAGACCATTAGTTGAAAGGACCAATGAAACAAAACCATTTTCAAATGTGTATCTATCATATAACCTTATTTTGTTCCATTTGAAACAAAATTGTCTGACAAACAGGAATGTGAAACTCCGAGTAACAGTTTCTGTGATATTTTTGCTGCTTTTTAATAGTGTATATATATATATATATATATATATATATATATATATATATATATATATATATATATATAGGGGGAGGTAAAGAATACGTACACCACCTGTTTGCACGTAATCCTAACGCTAACCACCGGGTGTATGTATTCTTTACTTTCGTTATATATATATATATATATATATATATATATATATATGTACATACACACACACACACACATGCACATTTGCATAAATACATACATAATTTTTTACTGTAATTGTCAGTAATTTCCTGTTCAGACCCTCATCCTCTATTCTGATCAACTGCAACTGTTTCTGTATACCACCCACACATATTGCTGCCATTCAGTTCACCTGCAGCTGGTCCATAATTAAATAGCAATTCACTCACATCAGCTGCATTTGCATTTATTCTTTGCCAGCTCTGTTACTGCATTCTTCATGTCAATAAAAGAGATGCTGTTGGGAAAACTGTTGATTGAGTATACCTATGACCATCTCACCAGGACCATCTCATCTTATGTGTATTTTTAGAATTATATTATTGAATGGATCTCCCTTTTTTTTTAATTGTGGCAATGGGGTGTGAATTGAAAGGGATTTCACTGCTTTTCCCAGCAGGTTGAATGGATTGATGCTACCTCTAGCAGTCGAGTGCCCATCATTGACAAGACCAAACCAGGTCAAAATCACATGACTTGGTGGTCTTAGTGCTGGAAATAGTGGGGAGTTATGTCCTGGTTGCGATATAAATAAGATTGCATTTTGTGCCAAAAAGACAATATGAGCGTTTCTCTCATGGTAACTACTGCAGTATAGTTTGTTCTAATAGAACATCTACACTTAAATGGGGATAAATATTACTTCTTGGTATTAGTACTACCTCTGTCACTAATATATATTAGTGTTTAGTCCCAATTTCTGATTGCCACGGATAAGTAAACCCTCTGGTCAAAGGTGTTCCTGCCTTCATCTTGTCTTTGCTTTTCTTTTCTATGAAATTTAGTTAGTATTTCAGGCAGGTTAAATGGCCTCATAGATGTACTCTCATTAGCTGATCTTAGTGGAAATTTTAGTGCTACTTATGGCAGGGTGAGCAATCACTTTCTTGTAGGCTTCACACAGTAAGGTAAGTTTGAAGAAATATGGCAAGTAGTTTCAGTGACCATTTTATTATCTCTGTGAAAATATGGTTACTGTTTCTAACCATGAGTTATTCTTTTATTCTTTTACTTGTTTGTCATTTGACTATGGCCAAGCTGGAGCACCACCTTGAGGGGTTTTAGTCAAACAAATTGACCCCAGGACTTATTTGCTTAAGTCTAGTACTTATTCTATCAATCCCTTTTGCTGAACCACTAAGTTACAGTGACATAAGCACACCAACACCAGTTGTCAAGCAATGATAGCAGAGGACAAACAGACACAAATAAATATATATATATATATATATATATATATATATATATATATATATATATATATATATATATATGTGTGTGTGTTAGTATATATATATGTATATATATATGTGTGTGTGTGTGTGTTAGTATATATATGTATATGTATATATATATGTGTGTGTGTGTGTGTGTTAGTATATATATGTATATGTATATATATATGTGTGTGTGTGTGTGTGTGTTAGTATATATATGTATATGTATATATATATATGTGTGTGTGTGTGTGTTAGTATATATATGTATATGTATATATATGTGTGTGTGTGTGTGTGTTAGTATATATATGTATATGTATATATATATATGTGTGTGTGTGTGTGTTAGTATATAAATGTATATATATATATGTGTGTGTGTGTGTGTTAGTATATATATATGTATATGTATATATATATGTGTGTGTGTGTGTGTTAGTATATATATATATGTATATGTATATATATATATGTATGTGTGTGTGTGTGTTAGCATATATATGTGTGTGTGTGTGTGTAAAGGGTTGAATGAAGTTATAGAATGAAGTTCTACAAATCCAATCATATTTGTCAAAAATGGAGGAGATAAGATGTTAAAAAGTTGTAAGTTTATTCATGCAGACGATTGTTTTGTACAAAGGGATAAAAATTCATTTTCAGAATCTTGAATTATCAAAGTACTCAGATACGAAAGTCAAAAGTCCAACTTCTCAGCTCTTTTTTTAAGTTCTTATTTTTTCTGCACTGATGAGTACTTTGATAATTCCAGATTCTGAAAAATGAATTTTTATCTCTTTGAACGAAACAATTGTATGCATGAATAAACTTCTTACAACTTTTTAACATCTTATCTCCTCCATTTTTGACAAATATTATTGGATTTGTAGAAAAAGGCTTTGGTCAACTTGAAGCTATAGTAGAAGTCACCTGCCCAAGATGCTACATAGTGGGACTGAACCTAGAACCATGCGGTTGGGAAGCAAGCTTCTTGCCTATTTTTTTAGTTGTTGCTGTTTAATGCACCCATCCTGGTTAGAGCCAATTGTGTAAAATTATGATTGAGCATTCCAACCATGGCCATCTAGTCGCTTTCTTTTCATATTTTGTATCTAGAAATATGTAGGGTGTGATATGAAGATTTGCCTGCTGTTTCTAGCAGGTCAAGCCACCATGTATAGGTTTAAAGGGTGTTGAGTTGTTTAAGTCCAGATCAGCTCTGATTGCTTAGACATGATCAAAAGTATTCCATCAGTGACCATCCTGTCTTGTTTTCAGGCATAATATATCTAGAACTGCATTATCAGATTTGTCCTTATTAAATAAAAAGTAGTTTAGGCTTGATATGTCTGGTAGATCTATTTCAGTGATTAGTAATTATAATCTCTCTTCAAGTCTTGAAGAGAGAATATAATTTGGTCGAGTTTCACCTCCGTGTTCTTATAACTTGCCTTATGACTCTGTGAACATACAGGTAAAAAACTCCAAAATAGCAAGAGACTGACACACCCAAAATAAAGATATTAATCTCTACTATGGCATTGAGTACTCTTTTTGCTGACAGTCAGTGTTGAATTTAGATGCCCTTGAAGATTCCTCCTAGATGGGATGCCACTCCACTATAAGTTAGCCTCAGCTGCTGGTGATGGTTCTTATTTTCAACAAAGTGAACTGGAGTAACATGAAATGAAGCACCTTGCTCAAGGACAAAAAACGCCACCAGCTCAGGTATCAAACCCACAACCTTACATTCATGAGCACAACACTCTGACTGCTAGGACAGATACCTTCACAATACACACACACACACACACACACACACACGCGCGCATGCAATGTATAAGAATAACGAATCTAACTAGAAAAGAAAGAATGCTAAATAAATAATGTATTAAATTTGTTCAAAAGAAAAACTTAATTCTTTTAATTTCTTTGTTTCGTATGACATTCAAATCAATTTTACAGAATTAAAATAATTAAAATATGCATTTTTCTAATCTCTTTTTGTTGGAAGCATTCCAGCTTAAGATAAATATTTTATTTCATTAGAATTAATATGTTGAAATAATTCATCAATATATTTGAGGCATTGAAGATGTCAGAAGAATGAAATTTGAGATTTGAATTCAAGATAGTACACATCCAACCTGATTTTACTGGTACTTATTCACTGATAGGTACAGCATAATTTTAACTCAAAATATAGAACTAATTACTAATTAGTTTGTCCAATGCTTTTCTGTTTCTTCTCCCCAACGATCTTTATAATAATAATAATAACAATAATGGTGATGATGATGATATTTCTATTAAAGGCACAAGGCCTGAAATTTGGTAGGAAGGAGCTAGTTAATTACATTGACTCCACTGCTCAACTGGTACTTATTTTATTGACCCTAAAAGGATAAAAGTCAATTCACTGTATTTTCTGTCTATGCTGAGGAAACCATCATTGATGTTCACTTTCTAGGAACTGTCAGTTCTACCACCTTTGCTACCCTCCTTTCTTTGCACCATATGACAAAGTCAAGCTTTTTGGTGGCAAAAAGTACAAAGTGATATATACCATGAAGATCAGTGGAGAACTCCTAAGTCTCCACTCATTTTGGATTATCCTTCTTTTGAGTGACTGGTTTGGAACATTCACTTTTCTTGCAAAACTTTGTCTTCCCATTCGCCATAAGTTGTCTCTTACTTTTGTTAATTTACTTTACCCTCTTCATTATTGCATCAGCCAATACAATTATTAGGTTGTTCTGAAAATAAATACTGATTTTAAAAGTAAGCATATCTTCTTGAAAGACTGAACTTATACAAAGGTTTAATTATTCAAAATATGATCCCTGAACAGCTATGCATTTCTCCCATTGATTAACAAAATTATTCATGCCTCTTCAATAAAAATCCAAGGGTTTTGATGCCAAGAAATCCTTGAATTCAGTTTCGACCTCGGTTTTGCAATGGAAAGTGTTTTGTCGTAAAAAAGTGTCTAGATGCTTGAAAACATGATAGTCGGTGGGTGAAAGATCAGGAGAATATTGAGCATGTGGTAAAATCTCATATTCCAAGTTTGTTAGCTTCTGCAGTCTCATTATATTTCCTTTTTGTTTCAATTAATTAAATCGTAATCAACAATTTGAAGGAATTTAGTAAAATAGCTAATATTTTCATTAACTGGTATATGAAACTGTTTGTAGCATAACACAAGTTTCTTATGTACAACTATAATGGAAAGTTTGTATTTTAAATAAGAGATATACCATGTAGTTAAGAAGTTTGTTTTGAAACCATATGATTTCAGGTTCCGTCCAACTGCATTACACCTTAGGCAAATCACTACTATGTCCCCAGGTAGACCAATACCTTTTGATTGAATTTGGTAGAAGGAACCTAGGTGGAAGCTTGTTGTGTGTGTAAGAGAGAGAGAGAGTGTGTATGTGAGTGTGTGTGTGTGTGGGAAGAGATAGCGTGTGTGTGTGTGTGGGGGGGGAATAGCGTGTGTGTGTGTGTGTGTGTGTGTGTGTGAATATTGACCTTCTATGGCGTTGCTTCTCACTGGCTAAGTGAAATAGTGATATGATATTTACATTTCTTTTGGTTGCTGTGTTTCTTGAAAGGCATCATCATCATTTAATGTCTGATTTCCATGTTGGTAGCTTTGGGTGGTTTGATGAGTTGGAAAGTCAGAAGTCTGTGACAAGCTCTATTGTCTGATTTCTCATGTATCTGTAGATTTATGACTCCTGTGTATCTTCCACACACAAACACGTTTTCTGTTAGCCTTGCTGTGATTCTACTGCACCTCTTGTGTGTCCGTAGCTTGCACTGGATACACTGAATGGAATTCCTGCCTACAACTTTCCTACATATTGAGCAGGGTCATTTAACTGAAGTGGGTAGGGTTCTGTCTATTTTCTGGCTTACTAGGACCTTGGTCTTTGCCAAGTTAACTTTAAGGCCCTTCAATTCCAAATTTTGCTTCTACACCTGGAATTTCTTTTCTAGTAGTTACAGATTCTACTATGACAACAAGATCATCAGCATATAGTAGTTCTCATTAGCAACCAGTCTTAAATTTCTCTGTTATGACCTGGAAGATGATGATGAATAGGAGGGGGTTGTAAGCTGTACTAATGACTTACTCTTACCTTACTGACAACACTCCTGTATATGGCCATTCATCTATCCCTAATTTCCTCAGAGACAACCATATCACAATGCGAGGTATTCCGTTGAAGGCTTTCTCCAGGTCTGTGTATGTGAAATACAATGGCCTATCTATCTATATATATATATATATATATATATAAAAGAGAGTGTGTGTGCATGTGCGTATGTTCCTTATGCATTCCAAAACAGAGTTGCCAATTTTGACGTATGGGGTATCATAAGATTCAGTAAGCTTTTGGCTACCAACTAAACTATATTTTCATTCGCGTATTTGCATTACAAAAATTTAACATTATCATTTTTCTTTTAATCACCTGTCATAAACAATATCTTTTACCATCACCACAACGACGATGACATCACATTTTCTATATGAGTGTGTTCGCGTGTTTGTTACTTATGTTAGGCTGATGACTGACAAGTATATGTGTATGACAGTGTTTGTGCCTGCCAGTATACATACATTTTTGTAATGACTGACACACACACAAACACACACATCTAAAGACACAGACAGACACACACAGGAACAGAGATAGGCTTGAGATGTGCATCTTAGTATATGTATGTGACTTTACCCACCACCCAACAGTGAAATGTGCTGATATTGAAAGTTACAATGACCAGATTTCATTAGAAAGTGAAAATAGTTTCATGCTTTCAATTTGAACCAATATTACAGTGTTTGATTATGTGACTGACGATGCGTGAATAATGAAAGTAATGTTTCTCTGAATTAGTCACATCTGTATTATATTAAAGAAAGTTGCTTAGGTGATCTTTCGTTTTGACTTGCAGAGCTGTCATGTGCGTTCGTTAATTTCCGTAAAATTTTTTTTATTTATTTACTTTTGTTTTAAAGTGAAAGAGAAGAGAAAAGGAAAGATGTATGTATGTGTATATAAAATGGACGTGTGTGTGTGTGAGAGAGAGAGAGAGAGAGAGAGAGGAAGGGAGAAAGAGAGTGACTAAAGGGGTGTGTTATGTATACGTATATACGTACATCACTACATCTGTATGCATCTTTTTTGTATGTACATGTGCATGTGTGTGTTCTCATGTATGTGTAAGTGGCACTCACTCACTCTCTCTCTCTCTCTCACATACATTCGTCCATTTCATATACACATTCATACATTTTTCACTTTCTCCTCTCTTTCCCTTTAAAACAAAAGTAAATAAATAAAAAAATTTTATGGATAAGGAACAAAACAGCTGATTCAGATGACAGTTTGTTGACAACTTAGAGAGTTATAATGAAACAAAGCCGCTGCTTATTATCTATCTACTAAATAAACTATGTTTTTCACTCAACAACTCTTTTTTACAGCTAAAATAACCTTGGCAACTACGCTGGGTCGCACAATTTTGAGGTCATTTTTGGACAATATTTCAATTTGCTTCTAATGTTTCACTTTTGTCTGATGTTTCACGCATACGTAGAATTCTGCTCAGACAAACATTTATGAAATTGTACACATAAATATTGTATTAAAATAAGCCACAACCAAAAAAAATTGCATTAAAAGACATCCATTTCTGTATGTGTTATGAGGAAATACAATCACTCACTCTCTCTCTTACGCACAGAAAAGATGTATGCATATGTATTTATGGCCGAAGGTAAAGAATAAGTGCACCTGGTGTTTAGGGTTATGTTGTGCTGAAAACAGGTGGTGTATGTATTCTTTACCTCTGTCTATTTATGTATGTGTATATGAAAGGTGTGTGTATGTAAGAGAGAGTGAGTGAGTGACGCTTACACATACATGCCAAAAAATTCATACATCACAACATGCAACTTCTTTCTCTCTCTCTCTCTCTCTCTCTCTCATAGACACACACACACGTCCATTTCATATACATGTACATCTTTCACTTTCTCCTCTCACTTCAAAGCAAATGTTGCCTTTTCTCTTTATCCTCTCTTTCAATTTCTGCTCTCTTTAAAGAATAAATAAATTAAAAGAATTTTCAGAAATTAATGAACAATCATATGATCCCCTATATGTCAAATTAATAAGTTTGTTTCTTCAAACAAAAGAATGCCATAAAATAACTTTCTTTGGCACAAACACACACACACACATGCTCATATACACACTCTGGGTAAAACTTCTGTGTGAATTATGCTATTTATTGCAGTGTGTACGCTCAAATCCAATTGAAATGCTCTTTTTCTATTGTGTAATTTGTGTTTATGATGAGTGTATTTAAAAACCTGATCTTTGATATGAACTTAAAAGAAATTTTTGCCAGAAATCCTGTACTTTACCTCTTTTTTCTAGCATGTCCAAGGTGACATTTCTGCTCCTCACCCTATTTTTTCCAAAATTTCTTCTGATTCCGATGTTTGCGATGCAGGGCATTAGGATTTCACCCACAAAACACGTTCACAATATTTTAATTCTCTCCCTCTCCACACCAAATTAATTTTTACTTTTCTCAAATATTTTTTCTTGGTAACCCATGGAGAAAAAACAGGGTACGAATCTTTAAAAATTTTACCCATCACCTCACCACTTTCAAAAAGCTACAAACTCCCAATGTTTCACTTTTAGTTTTTTGGAAAGCAGGGAAGTTTCTTCAGAAATAATGTTGTTTACCTGTTGTTTCTAGCAAGTTGGGTTTTCTGGCGGTGGTCTGGTATTTTTTAAGTTTGCTATTTCAGTAGAATTCTACGCATGTGCGGAAACACCAGACAAAAGTGAAAGCAAGTAGGTGATGGGTGAGTGAGGTGGGGGAAGGGGCATTGAGTGTTTCTTTAAGAAAAATTAAACTATAAAAAATATATGTATTTCCCAGATTTGTAATCTCTGTATTTGTCTACGTAGATAACAAAAACAAAAACAAAAAAATTTGAAAATGTTACAAATTAAGAAATTGTGGTGAGGATGGGGCAAAATTAAAATTTTGAAAATGTGATTTCTGGTCAAAATCATATTAACCCTCTTTTATATGATGAAACAATACATAGTTTGTGATCCTTCTTAAGAACAGAAAGCACTTTCATGCAGACCCATGCAAATTGTACCCTCCCCCTTCACTTATAAATGAACAATAATTATCATTATGCCATTAACTATATATCAGCTGTGCTGATTCTGCCCATAAGGAAGGAGCAAATAATTCAATGTGCCTGTAGGTCATAACACCTGGGCAATGCCAGGATGCATTGCTAGTTCTTAGCTAAATACTTCTCTTGCAGTTGCCTGACCATGAAAATAGAATCAGTAGTACTTCTCCCTGGGATAAAGCTAAACTGCATTTCATCTAGTCCAATTCTGTTCTTGTTTCTAGCTGGGCTATAACTTTCTTTGTAATTTTCATTACCTGGTCTAGCAATTTGATTCCTCTATAATTACTTCTATCTAAGGCATTTCCCTTACCCTTGTAGCAGCTGACTATAATGCTACTCCAGTCATTGGAGATTTTGCCTCCATGAATAACCTAACTATATGGGTTAACTATAACTATTCCTGAATAACCTGGCTAACTAGACTCTACCAGATATTTTAAATACCTCAGTAGTAACACCTGATGGACCAGGGGCTTTTTCTGTCTTTATATCTTTAATTGCCTCACCTGTCATACTACTGTCAACTAGGATAACTGGGTTCATATTGGGGAAAATCTCATTCTCCAATTCATTCTCCACATTTAACATTTCATAGTAGCACTTCTACACCTCTTTCTTTTCAGAATCACTTAGTGTAGGCATATCATTATCCATCTGTACACACTTCTTTCTCACAACATCTTGATTCTCTCTGACACACATTCTCGCAATCCAGAACACCTCAAGTCTTAGACCATGTTGTAAGACATTGGCAAACCTCTTCCTTTCTGCTTCTATTCTTGCTAGATAAACCTATCTGCTAACTTTCCCTTCAGCTGCTGATCTGGTTCTTTGCTACCCCTTCTTTCCCACTTTTTCCAAGTCTGTCTCTTCTCTTTTATAGCCCTATTCCTTACATGAAAAGCAAGAGGGTCGATAACAGGAAGATCATTCAGCTATAAAAATCATGTTTTTAATAAGTCCCTGTCCAACCCATACTGTACAGAAAAATGAACATCAAACAAGTGAAGGAGAACAACGAAATATATGTATATATAGGGACCAAATTTTTAATGCTGCATGTTAATCATATATACATTTGATGCAATCAACATATTTTGTTCAGATTTGTTTAAAAAAAAAATCGATAACATTTTCATTTTGTTTCTTTTTTTATATTTCATTTCTTTTTTCCAGTTGGAAAATTTTCTTTTGTAATTTTTTTTTTTACTTCATTCACTTTCTTCCATCTTCACAATTTCATGAAGCAATGTGGATTTTACTTCAACTGCTATTTATTTTGTTTGTATCAGCTTAACTTAAAAATAGATTAAATATATGTGACAAAAATCAATCCTGCACCCAATAGTTGCTAAGTAACGAGCAGGGCTTTTAGATTTACCCCCCCCCCCGCTTAAATCTAAAATATGGTAAACCTTACATTTACTAACAAATATTGGCTAGGCATATTTGACTTCCATCCCCTACATTTTTTATTTTCAAGAATCTACTTACACATACATAGACATTCATATAAACATATACATCTATACACACACTCACGTATGTTTACACATACACACGTCTGTGTGTTTGAGTATGCCTATATATATATATATATACTAATATATGAATTAGAAGCAGTGCAAGTGATGTAAACATTAAATACACACACACAATAGATGTGTTTTGCTAGTTTGCCAGTCGGCTGCGATTCAACACGGTGGAGGTGACCATCTCAAAGTGGTGGGTGTTAGAACAGCTGAAAGTCATATTCATAGACAGGTGAGACAAGTTACCTCAAGTCCCATTCACAAGTCCTGATGTTTTGCCATTCGTTCAGGTGTTTAACATCACTTTGAGAAGGCCATCTCCACCACATCGAATCACAGCTGACTTGCGAACTAGCAAAACTCATGCATTGTGTATGTGTATTTAATAATGTTTACATATTTATATATATGTGTGTGTGTGTGTATGTGTGTGTGTTTATATATATATATATATATATATATATATATATATATATATATATATATATAATTCCACTGTAAAATTACATAAGTGTCTCAGGAGCTGTATCTTTCATTATTTTACTTACCAAGCTCCTTATAAATACACTTTGTATAGGGGAAAGAATTATTTCTCCTGCAAGATTTGATCAAAATATTACTGGAGGATCACTTGAACTAGAAGCTGTAATCACATAAAGATGAATAGCAGTGTGAGAAATAGCAGTTTTAAAGGAATTAAGATGTTAACTATGAATTGTATGTGTATTTACTATCCATTTACACTGCTCCTGAGTTGGTTTCATTTTTTAAAAAAATTATGTCTAGCAGCTTCAGAATTTTATTTCCAAACATATACTGGATTTGTTCTATTTTTTCCTCTTATTCTGTGTATTTA
>NC_142952.1:22583009-22635509 GCF_046866305.1 Octopus bimaculoides
ACCAATGACACCACGTGACACAGATCCAAAAGAACTACAAAACACCTGTTGTTTTAAATGCAAGAACCATGTATTTCTACTGACCTTGCAATGTTAAATGAAGATGCTGTGAAATGTGTATAGCTTTTGTTGCACAAAATTTAGCTGAATGTAAAATAGCTAAGATGCAACAATGGATAATAGGATAGTTAATCTTAGTTTAAAAATGAAAATTCCTAATCCTAATTTGGTACTATGCATTAATCCAGGAATAAGATACCAGATGATGACCAAGCATGAAACTGATTGCAACATATATCAATAGCCTCATTGATAAGTGTTATTATCTTTAAATAGTTCAAATATAGCCTGGTACTATGTATATAAGTAGGAACACAATACATGAGAATGATTACAGATCAAACTGATGAAAGATAGTGCATTATCATTTTACATTTGTTTTCCATGCAGGAAGTGTTGGAAGGGTCATCATTGTCTGAGTAGGGTCTTATTCGGAGTTATTGTCTCTTTAGATGAGTTGGAGGACCAGATGTCACTTGTACAGTAAAAAGATTTTCCATCATTAACGATGATGTTCACAGTGTGCGAAAAAAAAAAAAAACACACGTAGTCTTACTAACAATTAAGCTCAGACATTCAGGCAGTTATGCCCTTAAAACATAAATAAGAAAAAAAAAAAAAAAAATTTATCTTTGAAAACAAAACCTAAGACTAAGTTTTTTACAGTATTTGCTACTTTTTTCTTTAAATTTTGTGTTTTTAGTAATTGTTCTACTTGGTTTTTTTTTTTTTTAATTAATTTTTACTGATTGTTTTATACAATTAAATTGTTTTCAGTTCATTGTTTCATCTGCTGAAGTTCACTCATGACTTGTACAAATATATTACAGTAATTAGAAACCTTGATATTAATATATTAATCCTTCCAAGGTTACTGCAGCTGTCATATTATATGATAGGGGTTAAAATTGTTGTAGTCGTTTTTTAATGCAGGTCAGCCTTGACATGAGCAGGGCTGACCCGATCAAAGTATTCCAGCTTTCAAAATATTGTCTGACTCCAGATCAGCTCTTACTCAGCAAGTTTAGGATCATGTTGTTGTTTAACTCCAGGTTAGCTTTGACTGAGTAAACCTATAATCACAGGTGAGGTGTTCTAGTAATGACCTAGTTGACCTTTGCTGTGTTCCTAAGACTACATTATCTAATGTGACCTTCTCTTTTTCTAAATGGTGGGAGTATAATTTGCGGTTAATTTAGCTGTTATTTTTAGCCATTTAAGCAGCCACATGCAAATTCTCTCGCTGGCTCATTAGGATGTTCATAGATATTTGAGATGGAGATGTAGTGGAAGAGACAGTTGACTTTATGAGAGTCAAGTCTACAACATTTTAGGGGCACTATCAGTTTGTACTGGTCACCATTGAAACCTCAGGTGTTCTCAGACCCCATACAACTGATTTCCTCTGCAAAATAAGGATAACAGCAGCCCATCAAAGAAATGAGCTCTGCAAAGTGGAGTGGCTTCTGCAGCAAGTATTGCTGACCATTCTTTGCAGCAACGCGATCACGGTCATTACTGTGGGATGTGACTGAGCACATCATTTATTCTGAGGTATGTAGCTCATCACTCTGTTCCCCTCCATCTTCTACTACTTTAACCCACGTTTTCTTTCTTTATCTGTTTCTTTGTATTTCTGGTTGCAGCTACTCTCTTCTAAACCTTCTTGTACCTACCATGAAACATCATTTCTAATACACTTCTTTTCCCCTAAAATTAAGGTTAAAATTAGTTTTGCATATAACACATGACATCAGGTTGCAAAGTTTTTCCTCCACTATTGTTTATTAAAAAACCCCATAATAATGTAATTAAAAAGCATTATCATTATTACATGATTTTTTATATCATTTTCTTTTATTTTTACTTTTTCCAGTCCTTAGACTTCAACCATATTGAGGTTACCACCCTGAAGGGTTTTACTTGAACAAATTGACCCTAGTACATTTTTTAAAGCCTGGTACTTATTCTATTGGTCTGTTTGCCAAACCACTAAGTTATAGGAATGTGAACAAATCAAAACTGATTGCTAAATGGAGTGGATACAGACATACACACACACACACACACACACACACACACACACACACACACACACACACACACACACACACACTCACACACACACTCACACACACACACACACTCACACACACACACACACACACACACACACACACGCGCGCGATGGGCTTCTTTTAGTCTCTATCTACCAAATCCACTCACGAAGTTTTGGTCAGCCAAAGGCAATAATAGAAGATACTTGTCCAAGGTGCCAAGAGTAGGACTGAATCTAAAACCATGTTGTTTGGAAGCAAACTTCTTATCACCAATCATGCCTGTGTCTATATATCAATATATTTTAATAAAATGAATTTTTTAGAAAACTACTATATTGGATTAATGTAGATTATCTACACTTGAAACAATTGTTAAACACTGTGTCTTACTCACGGTATTATATATATAAGGTTTTTAAGACAATTTAGGTCCCAAAAGTTGAGAAGTGTAATAAGTAACAGCTTTTATGGTATGTTTCTAATGAATAGACAACATATGTGCTCAATATTCGGTATAATCAAGATTTTGAAGTAGTTTAGTGAAATATCTATAACTTTATATATTGGTAAATGAAACTTGTGTTAACCAATTGAAATATCATATCCAGCTGTAGAGACTATAACAAAATGGAATGTGTGAGTGAGACATATTCTCCAAGTCATCTAGAAGCGCATTAACTTCAAATAAGAACTGATTTGAACTGTGGTGACCCATACAAGCATAGAAAGCAGATGTAAAATGAAAAAAATACTTATGAGATTTTAATCAATATTTTAATTTAAATATGAACACATTAGAATAGGTTGTCTCAGGTATTGATATGTAAAGGGTTGTATGAAGGAGAATACTGGAGTCTGTTGAAATCTGGCCAATCACAACTTCATGTGATTGGTAAGATTTTGTTGATCAAATAGGCAATATTCTAGTGAACTATGACACTGAGTAATTGCTGAATATTCTTGCTACAGGGTTAATGTTTTGGAGTAAAACAAAAATGGTATAACAGCAGAATTGGTAAATTGCCTTGTCATAGTTAGCTGTGCTTCAAATCCTGTTGTAATTAACTTTGGGTTTGATAATTTAAGTATCTGTTAAGTATTGACATTAATTAACTTAACTATATTTCTCACCCTTAAATTGCAGTGGTGTGCTAGATTTAGAAATTATTATTTTCAATTAATAAATGGATCTTCAATTTCAGTTAATATATGGATTAATGTTATATCAACTTCTTTGTGATAAACTTGAAGTAAGTGGAGCTGAATTAAATGTCTTATGAATTTAGTCATGTTGTCTATATTCTGAATTCAAATCCTGTATGAAATGAATAATTCTTTTTTTTAACTAAGTTTTTTCCCCTCAGTTACTTAGCCTGTCCGTAACACTTTCATGTGATTAGTTGAAGGGAAAGACTAAGAGCAAAAGAAAAAAGAGAGAGAAAAAGAGGGTAAGGTGAAGAATGAGAGACAAAGTGAGAGAGTGCTGTGTATTAAATCTATAGAATTGTGCATAAAGTATATAAAGTGCATTAAGTAATCATTGTATTCCAATTTCCTTCACTTTTCACTGATTAGCAGATGAGTGACTATCTTTTGCTACAGACACAACACAGGCTATGCTTTCAGGTTTCTTGGATAAAGTTTACAGAAATAGCCCAATAAGTTTATCATTGATTCTGTGAAATGTTCACGAGTCCCACTAGTCTATATAAAATGTATGTGTGTCTTTGTGTTTGTTTCCACACATACAAATGCTCGACAACTGGTATTGGTTTATGTCCCTGTAACTTAGCTGTCTGGCATAAGAAAATGATAAGTACCACGCTTATAAAATAAATAAGTACTGGGAGCGATTTGTTTGACGAAACCCTTCAAGGAGTCACTCCAGCATGGCCATAGTTCAATGACTGAAATAAGTAAAAAAATAAAAAATATTTAAGGAGAAAATTACCATACTTTAGTGGAAAGTTTCCAATAAACTGTCCACTTGCTGCCCTGTTTGACTAAGCATTTGCTGATGTATGTGCAGGCCTGGGCAATTTTTTTTATTTAGGAAGATTAGAGATTGCCCAAGCATACAAGTTTTCACTTTCCATGCTACTGATGTTTATGCAAGGGAAAGGTCACTGACGTGGGCCAATACAGCTTGGCATCAGTGTTGTTGCATGCATTACTGTCAGAACTGGAATAAAAATGGCAAGGCATCTCACCTAGCCCTCTGACAATTCCACCAATCCACTATCCTGGACTGCTGTCTTTTATCAATCCCAAAAGGATGAAAGGCAAAGTTGTTCTTGGTGGGATTTGGACTCAGAACACAGAGAGTCAAAACAAATCTTGTGAAGAATTCATCCCAACTTTTTAATGACTCTGCCAATTTGCTGCCTTAGTTTTATTCCTGAGGTCAGCTCTGACTGAGCAGACCTGTGATCACTTTGATCAAAGGTGTTCCAGTCATGACTATATTGATGTTGTTTAGCACCAGGTGATCCCTGACTGAGTCGACCTATGATCATAGGTGATCTAGTCATTACTTTATTGTTTAACCCTCGGTTAACCCCAATGGATCAGACCTATGATTGTATGTATTTCAGCCATGACTATAGAGTTGTTTTTGTTGTCTTGTTTGAGGTTGACCCTGAATGAGCAAGCATTTGATCAAAAGTGTTTCAGCCATAACCTACTCTATGTTTTGCTGTGTTCTTTTCAAAACGGTAGGATGTTGATTTGACAACAGTCTGGCTGTTATGTCTAGCCAGTTGAGCAGCCATATAGAGGCTCTCATGTTTGGTTTGATTCCCAGTTTGGTTTGATTTCTAGATTTCACTTAATTTACTCTGAGAAAGGAATGAATATAACAATTTCATCAAAGTCATTAATGTTAATTTGTAACACATATATGCCAGCCTCAGATTAAAATACCATTAAGTGAGCCTCTATATGGTTCCTAGACCTGCTAGAAATAAATGCTATAGGGGCATAAGATAATATAATCTTGCATATTGTGTACTTTAAAATAAACTGGAAGCTCATGCTTAACCAACTTTGACCATAGGTCTCTTTAATCAAGGCTGACCTGGGGCTAAACTACAATGGCAATAATAATTTAAGATTATATAGATTGTTAAGTGAGAAAAAAGACTGAAACATTTGATGTTTGTTTCTGTTTATTTCACTTGTATGTTATATAAATGAATAAATAGATATATAGTTAATTAGTATTTCAGTGATGAGACTATTAACCTATATTAACTTCAATTAACCTATATTTATTTTCTTTCTACACTATATTTTAATTAGCATATTTTCTGATAATCATCCTTGTTTGAATGCAATAACTATATCTGCTGTTCTAACCCAATAATCATATTTGCTGTTCTGATGGAATAATCATATTAGATATTCTGATAGAACAATCATATTAGATATTCTAATATACCTGATACATTTGCCTCTCTTTTTGTCACTTATGTCTTTCTCTCTGGGTCTTGCATTAAAAACCCATGTCTAACACTTCCTTTCCCAAAGCACCAACTCTCTTAAATTGTGTCCCCATCCATGTTTTTCCTGCAGTTGTCAACATTTTTTTTTACTTGTTGAGTCAACAGGAATGGACAGAGCTCGTGACCTTTAGTCAGATTGATGTCATTAATATTTCTCTCAAACCTTTATAAGTCAATACCTACACAAAAATTCTTCAATCTCACTAGTCTCTGAGCATCTTAAGAAAAAGTAACCTCTCTCTCTCTCTCATCACTCTATTTCTTCCTTCACCCACTTGCCCTGGTCCTTCTGTTGTTGCTCTCTCTTCTGTTCACGCTACCTTGAATGAAATGGAGGCACTGTAGGGTAGTAAGGATTCTTAAAACTTGCAAGGCACAAAACAACCTCACTAGTGCTGGTGTCACCTTAAAATGTTCCCACTATACTCTGTAAAGTGGTTGACAAACAAACAGAGATGACATTCAAGAGTTGTTGTAAAGTTCATAGGCTGACTAAGATATTCTCATGGAATGTAACGAAATGAGGTGTATTTTCCAACACAGTCTCCCTTGTGGCCCACACACTTCTTCCATTGTTGTTAAAATGCATGGATCCCATTGGTAAAGAAGCCTTCCTTCTATTGGTAAAAAAACCCATCAGCAGCAGATATGACATCATCATCCCTACAATAATGATTCCCAGCCAAATGTTTTTTCATGTTGGGGAACAGATGATAGTCAGATGGGGCGAAATCAGAATAGGGGTGGTGATTGGCCAACTGAAAGCCATGATCATGTACAGCAGCCATTGAAAGCAAGGACTTGTTTGCTGGAGCATTGTCCTGATGAAACAAGATCCCCTTTGTCAGTTTCCCTGGGTGTTTCGTCATGATAGCCTTTCGAAACTGCCTCAGCAAGTTGACATAGTACATTCCGTTGATGTTGTGGCCCTTTTAAAGATAGTCAATAAACACAATGCTTTTTGCACCCCAAAAATCTGAGACCATCACCTTCCCTGCAGATGAAATGACCTTGGATTGTCTCTTTGTCTCTGGCTCAAAATGATGTCAACACTCATCCTGGATTAGGAAACCTTCAAGGAAATCAGCCAGATCTGTCTGAAACAATGTTAGATTTTCCTGTGATGTGATCAGACTGGTGCACTTTTGATCAGGTGGTAAGAGATGTGGCAGTCGTTGAATAGAAAACTTCATCATATCAAGTTCATTGTGCAGAATATTCTCAACTGTCTTAAGGATGAGTTAATCTATAATCAATCACCTATCATTTGTCAGCATGTGGTGAACACAATCATTGTTTTCCTTGATGGTGGCAATTACAGGATGTCCAGACCTTGGGTAACCTTCAAGAGTTTCCCTTCCTATCTTATATTCAACTACCCTCTTTTGCATTGTTGATAAAGTTGGAGTGTCATCCCCTAATGTAGCAACCATATCAGCATGAACATCGTTGAGAGCTAAACCCTTTTTCAGCAGGTACTTGATAACACCACAATGCCAAATTTTGTTCATATATTGTTCAGTATATTGAAGGGTATTCATTCCAGAGGGAGAATGAATGCTAGCAGTTCCAAACTGTATATATCCAATACATACCTCTTACCTATTTATCTTTGCTCTCATCAGAATGTATTTTATTCCATGCACAATGCTGGGTCTGCTAGCATTCACTTTCATTTTCCCTCAATATGGAGTACTGCGTAGCAATTTTTTTCATCTTCTTACTTTGCTGTATCACTTAACCACTCTTTCTGATCATGTAATTACCTAAAGAGGACCCAATCCAACTGGATTTAATTGGACCCTCCTACCCTTCTGGTTATAATGAACCACAACAAATATCATTGATGAGGAACATTCTTTTATTGTCTAACCCAGTGATTCCCAACGTGATCCCTGGGGCTCACCAGTGGTCCCCAGAGACTTTCTAGTCGTCCCCAGAGAATTCGTAGCCATAAAAAAAATTGAAGCCATTTCAGATCTACACATTATTGTTCGATAATAAAGACACTGTTAGTTAACAATAATTTATATGAAGACAGAATAATAAGAAAACAAAATTGAAGACATTTTTTTAAAGAAATAATACATTTCTAAATCTCTCAGAGAGATTTATGCAGTAGTGATACAATGAAGTAGTTGTATGCTGTCAACTTAATGTGACAGTCCCCTGAAGGGAATAATACTACTGTTGGTTAGACCTAGGAAGCTGCACCGCTTCCTGTTGGCCTTGACACATTTCCTGACACATTACCAACAGTAGTATTATTCCCTTCAGAGGACTGTCACATTAAGTTGACAGCATACAAAATTCAAAGCTATCGAAAAGGTTGCAAGATGCAATGAAAATTTTAGGAAAATAAAAATAAGAAATAAGTGGAAATTTTACCGGTGAGAAAATGACTCTCCCCAGACACAACAAAATTCAATAATTATTCCAAAAGAATCAATAATGTATAATATATAATCAATAATATATTACAATCAAGAATTACATAATTTAAATTTTACAATCACAGTAGTTTCATAATAAATTTGATATTTTTAATAGATCACTACACAATATTGTTTAATAATAAATTTAATACTTTTAATTTATTGAAATAAAGTATTTATTATTTTATAGAAATAAAGTATTTATTATTTTAATTTTTTTTAAGATCAGTTGTAATAATGTCTGTTCAGACATTATTACAACTGATCTTAAAAAAGATTTTATCATGTTTGGTTTTGTATCTCTTGACTCAAAACCTATGTGTCTTGAATGTGATGCCATCATGACAAATCATTCCATGAAGAAAGTTAAGCTGGAGCAGCACCAGAAATTAAGGCATCCTTCATCTGTTGGTAAAGGTAGGGAATATTTTGGGAATAAAAAGAAAATACAGCTAATCAAACTACCTGACTTTGTAAAGAAGATAAATACTGAAAAAGTGAAGACACTCAAACCAAGTTATTTGGTTTCTGAAATTATTGCCAAGGTTGCAGCACCTCAGATTTATGGTGAGAAACGTGTCAAGCCTTCTATGAGGGCTTGTGCAAATGGGGTTCTGGGAAAAGATGCTGCATCTACTCTGAGTACAATTCCACTTTCAAATAAGACAATTACAAGAATACAGGATGAAATGTCTAATTTTGTCGAGGAGAAGATTGTGGAAATTCTCCAAAAGACAATTTTTTCTATCCAGGTTGATAATAGCACAATTCATAACCAAGTTATCCTTCTGGTCTATGTCAGATTCATCCATGAAGATGGTATAAGGGAAGAAATGTTATTCATTAAAAGTTTGTCTGAAACTACTAATGGAGAAGATATATTCAATGAAGTAATGCAGTATTTTAATGATAAAAATATTCCATTGACTAATTTGATCAACATCGCATAAGATGGAGCTGCAGCCATGACTGGAAAAGTGAAAGGCTTTGTTTCTAGAATGAAATCAGTTGCTCCTCACATTTTTTATATACATTGCATTATCCACAGACAGCATTTGGTTGCTAAGAATATTGGAGGACACATGGAAGAAGCACTCAACATTGCCATACATGCAATTAACTTTGTCAAATCAAACTCAGTGAATAATAGATTTTTTATGCAATTCTGTGAAGATGAAGATTTTAAAGCCCTATTGCTTCACACAGAAGTAAGATGGTTGTCAAAAGGCCTGAGCCTTGAAAAACTAGTGAATTTGTTGGAATCATTAATCAACTTTCTCATGTTCAAGAGTCAGATGACTCATTACAACTCCAAGAAGCAAGCTGATACAGCTCAGAAAATTTTGGAAAGACTTTCTGAGTTTAAATCAAAAATATTTTTAAAACAGTGAATCTGCTTAACTTAGAGCTGCAAGGTAGAAAATCAGATTTGGTCACCTGTTCTCAGAAGATAAAAGGGTGTATGGGGAAATTAAAATTTTGGAAAAAAACAGTTTGAAAAAAAATTTGGCATCATTTCAAAATTTTAACACCACTGTTCCTACATCAGAATGCATTGCTGCATGCATTGCCCATCTTGAAGGTCTTCATGTAGACTTTGAGAGAAGATACAATGATTTATTAAAAATGGATTATCCACTCTGGTTTGTAGACCTAGAAAATTATGAGCCAGGAGATGAAAATTTTGAGTTGGCTGAAATGTTGTTGGATTTGAAAGAGAATATGAAACTGAGGAGAAGAGTTGAAAAAGAGGGTGTCTTTGCCTACATATCGATAAAGGAATCACACCCAAATATTTTTCGACATGTAGAAGCAAACATCATTTCTTTCCTTACCACATGGATGGTGGAATCAGCATTTTCAGCTGTTGTAGATATTTTTGAGTAGAAAAAGAAATAAATTAGATGTCAACAGCAGAGGAACTATCAGACTAAGACTAAATGAGTTCATTAAAATTAATTATGATATCTTGTGTCAGAAATACCAATATCAAGCTAAATGGACTAATGATGAATGACTTTATGAAAAATGATTTTGATATGTTGTGTTTATCTTTGTTTACTAAAATAAATTTTTAATTTTCTTTTATTTGTTAAAATAAATTTTAAAGTGTAAATAGACTATTTTGTCTTTTAAGTATTTTAGTGTGAAAATAGAACAGCATAAAGTAAAAGTAGAAGTTGGGAACCACTGGTCTAACCTATATTCCTTCAATGATGGAATACCCAACTTATAGTCTTCACTTGATATGATGCTCCAATAGCTGGAATATTCCAGAAACAGCTGTCAGAGACTATACCAGTTTGTACTATTTTTACTATTTATTATGTAGCAAAATTTTTTTTAGATTGAATTACATGAAATCAAATATCCTTGTCCTGCCTTGATTTATTGTTTGCCTTTCCTCACTACTTTAACCTATACCTACTGACTCCAAGAGAAACCACCATTAGCAATTTTTTTTTAACAAGACAATCATACAACCACAACTTCAACCACTGTTCTAACTGGAATTTTGATGGCACACTTATTTGAGCTCTCAGAACACACACCTATTAGATTGAGTCAGCCTGACGAAAACTCATATCATCTATAAAGACCACTGAACTCAACACGTTTTTTTCATTCCTTCTCTATTTATTTTCTCTTATTTCATTCTGTCAAAGAGCATAAGCTCGAAATGTAAAAGACTTTTCCATCTCTCCCATGCGTCAAACTAATACTTGATTGTTGTTCTTACACCTGTCTTCGTTTTTGTTTTTCTATAAATTTGAACTACACACACACACACACACACACACACACACACACACACACACACACATGTACATGCATATATGTAACTAGCATTTTTCAGTTTTCTTCTGTCAAATCCACTCATAATGTTTTTGTTGATCCAAGGCTATAGTAGAAGACACATTATCCCAGGTGCTACCCAGTGGGACTGAACCCAAAATTGCATACTAGGATGTTAATTTTTTTAACCACATAGCAACACTTGGGAATTTGCTGCATTCATTTATCTATTTGGATGTTTGTTTGTTTGTCTTCTCTTCTCCTATCTTCTAAACATTGAGGAGCTTTCTTGGATTTTATTGAAATTCTGAATACTTGTTGATAATGTCAACTGCCTAACTCTCCTAACCATCACTTTTTCTCCCCACCCCAGTTGAAACTATTATTCCTTATTTTGCACTAATCAACAACCACTATCAATCGATAAATTCTTTTCTTTTGGTCATAGACTGACCTTTGCAATGCATCTCCCCCCTCTCCCTCTATCTCCCCTCTCTGTCTGTCTGTCTCTTTTTCTTTCTCTCTCTCTCTCTGTTGGATTGTCTTTGCAAACAATATTTAGTAGGTTGATGTCTGTGATAACTGTCTCCATTGTGTTAGATCCACGTTTAGATTTTGGGTATTTTTTTGCTTTTTTGGGGTTGAGGTGATGGTGTGTGTGTAGTGTGGTTTTATGTTGGTATATGTTGTCTTTTTTTTTTTTCAGTTTCTGATAATGTTCTATTCCCAGTAGATATTATTAGTTATAAAATATAATGTTAATTCAAATACTTGCCGATTCATAGTATAGTTTCGCTTTAACCTTTAAATGTGAGAAACCTCCCACCAACCAGGAAAAAATAAAGAACAAAGAAAAAAAACTGGTAAGTTTGCAAACATAAGTTGAGTGGTGGTTGTGGTGTTGTTTAGCCTGCAGGTTAGTCTTGATCCAGTGGACTTTCCAATTGTGACCATCCTGTTTTTTTTTCTTTTTGTACATCTAATGTGCCCATTCCTTTGGTTAATTGTTATTTAAGGGAGATTGAGCTTCTGTTTCTAACAGGTTGAGCAAATATATAGAGGTTCCCTCAAGTTTGTGATGTTTGAAGTGAGAATCTGTTTGTGATGATTGGAGCTGTTCTTCATGTTCATCATAATTGTCTTTCCATGCTGGTATGGGTTAGATGAGTCTTTACAATATCTTGTTACATCACTGTCTGCATCATCTAACTCAAACAATGACAGAAAAAAAATCACCCAACTTCATTGTTGTGCATGTCTTAGGGTGTGAACTGGGTGCATTTAGTTGTCACTGGCATGAAACAGGCTGCTCCATGTGGAAGGTACTGGAGAATCTCCTCAAAGAAATTAGATTTTACTAACTAGTAAAAAAAAGCAAAAACAAACAAACAAAAAAAGGCCAGCCTGGGCTACTACAACAAATGTATACACACTTATTGCAACCAACCTACACAAGGTTTGAACTTATATGTAGAATAGTGGTTGTACTGATTGCTGTGCATTCAGTCATCAATAGCTATGTTCCCAGAAGCACATGAGATGTTTGGCACAGCCATTTTGGTGCCACCATTTCAAATCATCAGCATCTAAACAGTTGTACCAACTGGCTTATTCCATTCCTAGGGATATCTCATAGCCAGACTTGAACACTTTAGACTCATGCTTCTCAACCATTTTTTACCTTTGGACTCCTTTGATTGCTATTTTACTTGGATGGACTCTCCTAGCCATTCAGTGTTTAAAGAATTATATTATATTTTTAAAATTAGATATAAGAAAGTGTATTAAAAATTTTAAACATTTTGTTATATTGTAGAAGTATAACCAATTTATTGCAAATAAATTTCAATGAAAAAATCTTATATAGACCCTGTTTGGGAACCACTACTTTAGAGTGAAGAACTTGGTATCATTTAAGTGACAGATAAGCACAACTTGTTGCTGATGCTGCAGTGTTGGCTGAGAAAAATAAACTGTAATAGATCCAGGCATAAACATTATGAAATCTTATTTTTGTGCTATGGACATAATCAATGTTTATTTACTGTTAGAGAAAGAAGCAGATATATTGACATTTTTTTGACATGTAACTTTGAGGTTTTAGAAAAAGTAACCCCTCTGCATTAGGAACATGGCTCTAATCATCTGTTACAAAGAAGTCTTTTATATTACCCTCAACCCATCCAAACCACTAATAACCGACCAAGCTAATGAAAAGTCATTTTCTACATCCTCTCTTTTCTCATTATTTTGTATTTAATTAGATGCTACTGCAAACTGTATCCAATTAGGTAGTATCATAAATGAGGGCAAAAAAACAAACAAACTAATTCATATCTGTAAATATTACAAGTTTTAGATGTTTTCATCTATGCATTTTACTTACCGGCAAGATTGTTATAGATCCACTTGGAATGTCTTTGTAGAGCCTTGCTAAGAAAAATACTGTGTGAAGGAAGATATGACATGTACAATAATAAAAATCACTGTCAAGACTTCCACTATCTTCGAACCAAGGCATTTATTATATAGTAAAACCTGGATTCCATAAAAACTTGCATTAGTAAAAATTAATCTAGAAGAGAGTTTGTGAAAGAGTTTGATAATTTAATTTGCTGTGAGGAGTGATATATTTAAATATTGTCATACCTAGTGACAATTATAAATCATATTCATTAATTAGCAGTGTAAAGTTGTAGCTGGTTTACTCTATAAAATAAGCAGTCTACTAATCAAAAGAGTGGACAATTCAAGAGTGCCCTGTGGGCAAGACCCAAAATTCCTTCTCAGTCCATTTAGCTGTAAATAAGTATATCTTGTGCAGAAACACATGGTCAAATCACAACACGTTTTCAGGTAGATTAAGGTTACTAACCTGCAAAGGAAGGGCATAAGATTGAACTTCAAAACATAAAGAATTGTAATTAAATACCTTTGTAATTTAACCTATGATTTTCAAACTGCACTATGGTGCACTGGTGTGCTGCAAAGACTATCGAGGTGTGTCACAGATATTTAAAAATATAATTTAAGGCCTTGGAAAATCTTTACTAATATGCACACGTCATGAAGAATGTGTTATTTATAAGTTTGCATCATGAAGGTATGATTAATGTAAAAAAAAAAAAAAGGTAAGGAATAGTTTTCTGTATTTTTTCTAAATTTTTACTTGAAGACAGCTTTTTAAAAAAAATTTTCTAAGCAAAACATGCTAGTAATTTTTTTTACATAGCGTGAAATCTGCTAAGTGCACCAGCAAATTTTTGTTAGCTGACATTCAGTGTACCACAAAAACTTGAGGACCACTGGTTATGTAAGAGGGGGTTGGGTAGTGTCCATGACATTTTTTTGCAGGTATTCCAAGACTGGAAGAAGAAAGAGGATGGGAGAAGAAACTATGACTTGTGGTTTGCTCTAGTGTTAAGCAACACATTAGGATATTAAGTTCTCATTGATCTGAATGTTTGCAACAGAGTGGTACTGAATATTACACTTCATCAAAACTTTAACTCAGAGTTACAATTCTCTCTAAATCACTTTCTTCCTATTGCTTTGTACTATAATCTTCAGCCAACTGAAATACAAACTCCGTATGAATCACACCAATTGCCCGAATATGAGCTAACAAAAGGATCTCTATATTATCACTGGAGTTGTCAGAAAGAACAGCCTGTTCTCTGTCAAATCACATATTAGTGTCTTAAAAATAAAAGGAAAGATATATTGGATAATACAGCACTATATTCCATCAATATAAGATGGAATCAACAGCAACTGCAACAAAATTATCAATATAAATGAAGTGAAATGTGTATAACATATAAACAAACAACTGGCACTTATTTGCCAACGCTCAACAAATCTATATTGTTAATCTATATTGTATATCCATACAAACATTTATATGTTGCAGTGAAATGGCATAGTATCAGAATGTTTTGCAGTATTTGTTCTAGTTCTATGTGTTCTGCGTTCACATTCTACTGAGATAAATGAAGTACCATCCTAGAGCAGTGGTTTGGTGGAATTGTTAGAGTATCATTTCGAGAAGATAATGGTTGAATAGAAAGGAAGAAAGGTATACAATGACATACACACTTAACCCAAACCAGCTATATCTCTCCCAAATATTCTACCTGCTTTATGTTCAAACCAACCAGATCTGGCCTCTCACACTTATCCTACATTGTCAGTCTAAAAAATAAACAATCACATAGTTTGAAATCTTGAAGTTATGAGACAATGCATGATTAATTTATAACAATGTGAACAAATAAGCATTAGATTTGATAGAGTAATCTGTATGCTAAAGGGATAAACTGACAGACAGATGGTAAATGAGTTCTCTTTTATTTTAGTGAGGAGTATTCTAAGTGTTTGATCAACAGAGCCACCACCTCATTGAATTACAGAGTACAAGTCTAAGTATTTTGCAAATATTTGTAACCTTAATGCAATTCTCAGGCAGAGTTAGGCAAATTGGATTTCAAGTGTAAATGTAGAACTGTGAGAAATGCCATACAAAAACAATAGCAACATGTCATGTGTAGCAATTGTGGCCCTTTGAAATTATTGATACAGTTTATTTGACAGGCTTTCACATAGTTTTACAATTTACTCAATTTCATTCACAAGGCAGTGCAGTCATAGATATAGAAAAAGATAGGATGGTTATAGCAGAAGACACTTGCCCAACACGCTGCATGGTGGGACTGAACCTGAGATCATGTGGTTGGAAAGCAAACTTCTCAACCACTTGGACACACCTGCATGTAATAATAATAATCCTTTCTACTATAGCACAAGGCCTGAAATTTTGGGGAGGGGGTAAATCAACTATATTGACCCCAATATGTAACTGGTACTTATTTCATTGACCCCGAAAGGATGAAAGGCAAAGTTGACCTCAGTGGAATTTGAACTGGCAACATCTTTAAGATGGATGAAATGCTGCTAACCATTTTGCCCAGCATGCTAATGATTCTGCCCGCTCACCGCCTCAATAATAATAATCTCATAACTTATAAAATTATAATGACAGTGTGGGCTATTTTTGGATAAAATGAGAAGAGTGCAAGAATGTTAGTGTGAGGAAAATGAGGTGGCATAGGGAGAGTGATTGATATCAGGGAAGGGGAGAACAGTTGCATAAGTGACAAATATGGGGTGGTAACATTAATACACCTGTCATTCAGTGATACACATGCATGCTTTCAATCAGTTTACAAAGTCAAGTTGTAGCAGACAGACAATAACTGATGTAAACAGTGTTTGTGTGTGTGTGTGTGTGTGTGTGTGTGTGTGTGTGTGTGTGTATGTGTGTGTGTATATCACACACAGTCACCTTTAAGAAAAGGAATGATTTAGATCAAAGGTTTACTCTATTAACATGGATACACATACTTATGACATTGCACACACACGCACACGAATGGAAGTAACTTAATTCTACAACAACTATACTTGTGATTAAACCAAACTCATTCTTCCCTCCCCCCCTCTCTCTCCACACACGTCTTTCATGGGCATGCAGCTGTAGAAACTCTGCCAAATCAGATTGGAGCCTGGTGTAGCCATCTGGTTTCACCAGTCCTCAGTCAAATCGTCCAACCCATGCTAGCATGGAAAGCGGACGTTAAACGATGATGATGATGATGATGATACACACACACACACATCTTTCATATCGTGTTCTTTCTCACTCTGCTGAGGGTTAGCATTTAATGTTAGGGTTCTGTGTTAACATTTAGGATTACAATTTTGAGTTCGGGTAAAGATTACGTTTAAACAGAAACTGTAAAGGGACTCAAAAGATTTGAATTTGTGTACAAATTTTTTACAGAATTGAACTCACATGTTTGGAATTTGGATAGCAAACAAAAATATATTCTTAAAAGAAGAAAAATAAAAAAGGTTTACAAAGTGTTCTTAGTTTGAAATTTCGCTGAGTGGTTTTTTTCAAAAAGATTTACTATAAGTTAAAGAGCTTTCCGATGTTACTGTTAATTCTCTGAGTCATTAACTTGGGCAATGCCAGGTATTTTAGCCAGTAATAATAATGTTGGTGTTGTAACTGTCATTACTTTTAATACCTTTTATTTAAAACTTTTAAAATAGCAGAAGGGACAGAATGTATAATATTTAGTTTCATCTCACAGGTTTTTGTGATTTTACTTTGCCTTCTTTTTGTGATTATCGTGGTTTAACCCCAAGCATGATTGAGATGGTGAAAAGTATTCCAACCATATTCTTTCTGTATGCCTTTTTTTTCCTTTTAAAGCTGGTCGGATGTTGTTTGAAGATTTGACTGTTATTTCTAGCAAGTCCATTGATCATGTAGAGATTTTTCTTTCACTCATTCCTTCTAGGGATAATAAAATATGTACTTAGTATGTACAGAGTCCAAGATAAAATTTGTCAATGTAAGAAAGAATCTTTTCCTGTCCCGTTCTTGTCTGTTTTCATAAATGGCCATGTAAATATTGTTTTCTAACTTGGGTACACTGTCACAATGCCTCACATTTTGTGGGTGGTGGGAAAACAATCGGTCATATTGACCATACTACAGTTTTATCATTTAGTCAGGAGATACTCTTGACCCCTTATGGGGCTTTTGAGATTGGTTAGATGGAGGGCAGAAAATACTGTCAACTCAGAGACGAACCAGAATGTCACCTAAGGAACAGGAAATGGGATTAAAAAATTCTAAGATTTAAGTCCACATTCCATGTAGGCTACAATAAGATTTGAACTCAAAAATGCAAAGACCTGGAACAAATGCTGCAAGGCATTCTGTCTGTTGTTCAGATAATTCCATCAATCTATTATACTAGCTTCGTACTTTATTTATTGAATATAGTGAGATAACATCCCTGGAAGGATGAAAGGCAAAGTAGATCTCAGTAGGATTTAAATTCAAGCACAAGAAACCAAAAGAAATTTTGTCCTATGTTCTAAGGAATTTACCAATTCACCATCATCATTCAACTAAATGTATTGAGTGCTACTTTCTTTCATTTGTTCACATACTTGTGTTTGTGTGAGTGAATAGCATCATCACCATCATCATTTCACTGTTCATTTTTCCATATTTGCATGGGTCAGCCAAAATTTATTGAGGCAGATTTTCTATAGTTGGATGCTGTCCCTGTCACCAACCCTCACCTATTTCCCAGTAAAATAATATTTCCACAGAGCCAATCATGTTTTTGCTGAATACTAGAAATGAATGACACTTTCCTGCATGATAGTCACATTCATTTACAGCTCTTATGTGATGTCAAAACAGGGGGTGGGGGGCACACACACACATGTATATATATATATATATATATATATTTATATATATTTATATATATGTATAATATATATATGTATAATATATATATGTATAATATATATATGTATAATATATATATATATATATATATATATGTATATATATATATATATGTATAATATATATATATATATATATAAGAACAACCGTGCGAACCCAAAAAGGAGAAATGGTGACGAATGGAAAAGCAGGGCTCCTTTATTAAACGCGTCACACGGTCGAACACAAAATATATCAAATGATATAGATATGTTATACTTCGATAACATAGAGAACTCGTAAATGCCAGTAAGGAAGACGATAGGAACACAACCGTATGAGATGAATAACAGTAAGATTTATTGTAGCATTAAAATGTATGTCTGTGTGTGTGTGAATGCGACGTAATGAAACACAATAAAAGACAGGCCGTCATGTAAAGAAAAGAGTGTGTGTAAGTAATACATGTATGTGGGTACGAGAGATACACAGTATTGAATAGAGTCAGTAACACGTATAAGGATTTAAGATACCAGTTCTTAGAGTACACAGTGGTAAGTGACTGTATATAAGAAATTAAGGCATGTGTGGCAGAGCGATCACTAGTTGTGATGTTGTGGCTTCTATGCCAAGCCGGGTTCTTGAATACAGATGTCCTTTGCAGGCTGAGTTCTTGGCTGTTATTTATCGTGGTGAAGATGAATCACACAAACAGGGTTAGAAGTTCTGCAGTTAGCTGTTGGTAGCTTGTGTACGTGTAGAGTCATGTTGACGCTGGTGGCGATGCTGTTAGTATGTAGAGTCGTGTTGCTGCTGGCGACGTTGGGGGCGATGCTTGTAGTTCGTAGTTGTACGATGGTGTTGATGTCGTCGCTGGAAACTGGTTGCTGCTGTGTGCTACGCGTGTGTGGTCAACGCCAGATCTCAAAGGAGATCTGAGGCGCGACGATTTGGCGGGTATAATTTAGGCTATTTATAGCTGAGGGTAGGCTCCAGAGGAAAACACTATCACGTGACCTTATTAGGGGCTGTGATTGGTCAGTTTGCGTCCTGGCGGGAATGGAGTGGAGACAGTTGCCGCTTAAATTATAGTCAGTCAGGTGATGACAGGGAAAGAGATGTTTTCTACTACGCTCGCGTGTTCCAATATTTATAGTGAGAGAAGATGGTTTGTTTGTATATAATGGCGATAGAAGTGTTCACTACATATATATATATATATATGAGGGAGTTCTTTCAGTCTTCATCTACCAAATCCATTCACAAAGCTTTGGTTGACCCAGGGCTACAGTAGATGACACTTGCTCAAGGTGTCACACAGTGGAACTGAACCCAAAACCATGAGTTCATGAAGCAAACTCCTTTTCCACATAACGATCCCTGTGCTTTGTAGTTATAAATTATTCTGATAATTTTGTATGGCTGTTAAAGTTGACGTTGGTATGATTTGAACTCACAAAGGGATGTAATTAAATCCATTTTGTCCAACAGCTTTTGGCAGTTGGCCTGACACAAACTCTCTCTCTCTCTCTCTCACTCTCACACACACACACACATACACACAGAAAATTTAAATAGACAAGAAAACCAATCTTAGTTTGTTTAATTTATATATCATGTGAATTTTTACTATACATCACTGGTACAATAAGAAAATCAATAAAAAAGCTATTATGAAGAAGTTAAAAATTTTTAAACAGCAAATTCTCAAGCTGCAATAGTAGCAACCTTGAGGGTATTGTGGATGCAACACTGAATATATTGATTGCTTGTGTAACCTAATGAAGACTGTAGACACCCAAGAGTTCCTGCAGTAGAACAATGAGTTTCTGTTCTTCAAATTCCATATTATAACTCTTCTGATTGAACCTTCTTTGCAGCTAGAGTGGTCAAGTGGTTAAGGTATTGGACTAACAGCTTATAGATTTTGTATTCTTTCATTGTTTTGCTGGTTTTAGTCACTGAACTGCAGCCATGCTGAAACACTGCCTTCAAAGGTTTGTCAGATACTTCATCCGCTACTTATTTTATAGATATCTGCTTATCAAATAATCAAGTCCACTTAGCCCTTTAGCATTTAAACTGGCCATATCTGGCCCAAATATTCTACCAGTTTTATATTCAAACTGGCCAGATCTGGCCTCTCACACCTTCTCTGCAATGTCATTCTAAAAATAAACAATCACATCATCTAAATCTCAAAGTTACAAGATAATACATGATTAATTCATAACAGTGTGAATAAATAACTATTAAATTCGACAAAGTAATGTGAATGCTAAAGGTTTGAGGGGACTAACTCAGAACACAGCAATTTATTGGCCAGCTCTCACCATGCGCGTGTGCGCGCACGCACACACACACACACACACACACACACACACACACACACACACACACACACAGAGTAATTAACACTAGTTTTTAAAAAAAATTTTGTTACTGAATTTCTAATGGAGATGCTTGACAATAATTTCAAAGCTAATACATAAAAATGTAGTTCTAAAAGTAGACTTGTGGTGGTAATTTGAGGGGAATTTGGCTGCTATTTCTAGCTGAACAAGTAACTGAATAGATATTTCCTTACTTATTGGTAATAAGTCCTTGTTGACATTTTTGTCGTCGTTGCCCTCCTCCTCTAGGAAGTGGATTAGTAGATGCGTAGAATTATTACAGGTTTAGACAAAATATCTTGCAGTAGTTGTTCTGCCGAGGTGATCAACTTTGCTTTTTATCCCTCCAGAGTTGACAAAATAAAATACTAATCAATAGCTGGGGTTGATGTAATCCGCCAAGCTCTACTCTCAATATTTCTAGCCTTGTGCCTGCATCAGAAACCGTTATTAGAATCATTATTAAGGCAGTGAGCTGGCAGAATCATTAGCATGTCGAAAAAAATGCTTAGTGGCATTTTATCTGTGTTTATGTTCAAAGTTCAAATACTGTCAAGGTTGACTTTGCTTTCCCCACTTTTGGGGTCAATAAAATAAGTACCAGTTGAGTACTGGGGTTGGTGTAATCGACTTACCTCTCCCCAAACTTGCTGGCCTTGTGCCAAACTTTGAAACCATTATTATTATCATCGTTATCTTATATATTAAAAGGCAAGTTGTCTGTCTGTATGTTGTGTCAACCACTTCTACTCCTACAATTTTCAACTGAATTTCACCAATTTTGACATGTGTGTTCTCTTTGACATAGGACGCTTTTATAATTTTTTCCTCAAAATTCCGTGACCCAACATAGACTACTCTCAATTCGCCTAGGATTTGGCTTGAGCCAGTGAAAAAACGTGACACACCCAGCTGGAAAAAATCATTACTTTACTGTGTCAGCTGTGGCGAGCTCTTATCGACTGCTTGCTCAGTACTGCCAGCAGCATTCATTTGTGAGTTAAAATTTGCCTCTGTTTTCACGTGACCGCTCTTTTTCATATAATTATTCCAACTTAAACTAACCACTTCAAAACTCTTACCCAAAATTAAAAATTTTTAATTCAGTCTGTTTGATTAACATTTTTGCCAACTACATTTTATTATTTTTTGCTTTTCCTTGGGACTTTTTCTATTGCGTAAACTGATAATTTTCCACCATACCTCGAGGCAAAAGGTCCAATATAGGTCGGCAAACAAATTCTGAAAGGAAAAGTAAACGTATGTATGCAAATGAATCTGCCGAGGTCGCCGGCAGGAGGAACTCTCTCAATGCACTTAGGATGGCTTTAGTGCAAAGAAGGGAAAGTGAAGAGCAGCGTTGTGATCGGTTGGCACGTTTTACTGCGCAATGAGCAGCCCAGAGCAATGAGCAACGTTCAGCATGCCGAACAAGAAATACTTCCTTTACTGCTGCTGCATGAGTTTCAGAGACTGCAGCACAACATACAGTTCGACTTTTAAGAGATGCTGCAGCAACTGCTGCTGTGCGCGCTACGGAGACTACCGGGGAAAGGCAACAACGACTGGAGGCTACAACTCAGCGAAGGGCTGCACGACGTTCCTACTCAAGGCCATGCTCCTCGCATTGGTCAATGACAGCATTCAACTACAATCCTACAATTGACTACAGTAATCACCCTGATGTTCAAATAGGCTGCATGTCCACAATCTGCCAATTTTGCGGATTTTTCTCAAGCGGATATGTACCTGCAACTGCGCGTTCCAAATGACTTCCTCTGGTGCCAACATCATACGAGATAGGTATTTCATGCCTTCCTTTAAAGTGCAGGGGTAGATTTCCTATAGAATTGGTTCCCTGTAGCTGCATGATGCTGCCTTGCCTCAGTTTCTTCGGCTGTACTTCGTTGGAGACTGCGCTAACCAGGCATACTTAACAAACAGCCCCGGGCAACGCCGGGTACGCCTGCTTGTTATTAAGAAGATAGTGGAATAAAAAGAGATAGAAGAGCATTGACAAAACTACCTCAAAGTTATTAGTTTTACATTTGGAGTTAAAATCATGGTGATCCTGACTTTTGTCTTTTATTATTCTAGGAGGTCAGGGTATAAGTACCAGTCATGTAGTGAGGTTGATCACATTTGACTATACATCTGTCTTTAAATTTGCGACTATAAATGCCAATGTGAGAGATCATTATAAAAATCAGGCTGAATGCTTGTGTCTGTTTTGGTATTTCATTATCTTGAATTCAAATCTCACAGGGGCTCATTTTCATTTCCATTCTCTTATGTTGATTTTAATCTTCAATGCTCCCAATATATTGATAAATTATTTCTGCATATTAATTCTAATGAAAAAAATAATCTTCATCTTAAACTGGAATGCTTCCAACAAAAAGAGATTAGAAAAATGCATATTTTAATTATTTTAATTCTGTAAAATTAATTTGAGTGTCATATGAAAAAAAAAAGAAATTAAAAGAATTAATGAATTTTTCTTTTGAACAAATTTAATATCTTTTATATTTATTTAGTGTTCTATCCCCTTTCTTTCTTGTTAGATTGTGTTACATGTAATATTTATTTCCTTATTGCCCACAAGGGGCTAAACATAGAAGGGACAAACAAGGACAGACAAAGGGATTAAGTCGATTACATCGACTCCAGTGCATAACTGGTAATCATTTAATCGACCTCGAAAGAATGAAAGACAAAGTCGACCTTGGCGGAATTTGAACCCAGAATGTAGTGGCAGGCGAAATACCGCTAAGTATTTCACCTGGCATGCTAACGATTCTGCCAGTTCTCTACCATGTTACATGTAATATTATTCACATCTCATCACTGTCTCTTGTCTAGTCCATCTTGGAGTAAATAGATTCCACTGGAAAAGCTCAGAGCATCTGCATGGTTGCTTAACCTGCTACAAATAGCTGTTAAGTTTCCTTCAAATCACATCTTAGTATTGTAGTCCTAAATACATCTGAAGAGGATGGTAAGTCATTAAAAGGAAAGTCTTTGACCATGGGGCTGCTTGATCAGAATTGACTTGCAAGTAAACAACTGAACTTTGGGATATAAAGCTTACTGGTTGTAAACAATAAGAAATATATCATTAGCTTCCTGTACAACGCTACATCTTCCTCCTCATCACTACTACTGTCATCAACATTGTCATCATGATGATGATGCTGGAATGAGTCAGGTGAAACTTATTGAAGCAATTTTTTTTTCTATAGATGGATACTCTTCCTGTTGCTGTCTTTCATCTGTTTCCAAGTAAGGTACTATTTCTCCCAGTCCTATCAACAACATACTCAGTGGCTAAACATGCTTACCCAGCAGATTATAAACAATGACACTGTTATATGACACATTTTTTTAAGCAGAGTATAAATGTCAAGATAAGAAGATACATAGTCACACACACACACAAATGACAGTCTTCTTAACCCTTTTGATGTCAGCTCACTTGAAACTGTCCCAGGTTCTATAACATAAACTTCACTGTTTTAAAGTACTCTAAATTACATAACCTTCCATCAAAATTTTATGCTAATTTGTTCCAGGCCCCAACTTAATGAGAAAGTTATTTTACAAGATGCTTCATTATTTTAAAAATTAATTGAAGCAAAGGCAGCATATGTTAACTAGAATATGGTAATGAAACAGTTAAAGTTTCCATCTATTAGTTTGTTAGCCTGAGCCCATTCTAGAAGGTACCATTGAAATACAAGAGCCCAAAACTAGATTTTTCACTCATCACGGCAACTAAACTCATTAATATTCAGTGAACTCTGTCTCTACTGTAATAATAGCAAGTTAATATAGGAATGGTGTGACAGGAGTGGAATATAGTGCCACATCCTAATTTCTTTTCTGTTTCAATTTGTCATCTGATTCACTCTTGCCCTTCTATAGTGATGATTTATCATTTTTTGGTCACAGTTGTTAATCAGAAAAATTTAAACTAAAATCATAATTGAAACTATATTTATTGAATGACTTCTACTGATCAGTCTCTATTTAGATATGATCATTAGTTTGTATAGGCATTGCTATAGGTGCATGCATGGCTGTGTAGTTAAGAAGCTTGCTTTGCAACTGCATGGTTTTGGGTTCAATCTGACTGACTATGCAACACCATAACCCTTTAGCAACACCTTAAACCGACCATGTCTGGCCAAACTATTCTACCCATTCTTTATTCAAACTGGCCATATCCAGCCTCTCACTCCTACCCTATAATGTCATTCTAAAAATAAGTAATCACAGGTGCCGGCACGGCTTCCCAACTACAAAGTTTTGGGTTCAGTCCCACTGCTTGGCAACTTGGTCAAGTGTCTTTTTCTATAGCCCCAGGCCAACCAAAGCCTTGTGAGTAGATTTGTTAGACAAAATCTGAAAGAACCCCATCATATATCCAGGGGTTGGACAAAATAATGGAAACACCTAGCGTCATAGCATCGTAATTTTGAAATATCTATAAAACCGTCAAAAGCTTGTTTATTTTTATATTTTTTGATTTATTATTAGTGTTGCTTAATATGTTTTGCTAAAATTGCTGTTTCTTTTCAGATATCATCAGAAAAAGGTAATTAGAATTCATTAAAATGACAGATCTATTGGACTTTCAAAGAGGTCAAATTGTTGGTGCTCATATGGCAGGTGCTAGTGTAACAAAAACAGCCGAAATGTTTGGTGTATCAAGAAGTACTGTCTTGATAGCCTTTGAGAAAGAAGGAAAACCTTGTTGAAACAAAACTCCGCAAGAAAACCAAAACTTTCAGATAGGGACTGTCGGACTCTTATGCAAATTGTTAGAAAGGATCACAAAAGTACAGTTCCCAAAATTACTGCAGAGCTTAATGACCACCTCAAGGACCCAGTTTCCACAAAAACTGTTCGCCGGGAGATGCACAAAGCCGGATTTCACAAGAGGGCTGCAATTAGAAAACCGCTACTTTCAAAAACAAACATTGCAAAGCATTTAGAGTAGAGTAAAAAACTACGGAATTGGTCCCTAGAGTAGTGGAAGAATGTTATTTTCTCAGACGAGTCATCCTTTACCTTATTTCCGACCACCTGCCAAGTATACGTGTGGAGATAGCCAAAAGAAGCATTTGACCCAGACTGCCTTCTTCCAACTGTAAAACATGGAGGAGGATCTGTGATGATCTGGGGGGGCTGTATCTTGGAAATCTGCTGGCCTAATGGTTTCCCTTCATGGCAGAATTAATAGTCAAGACTATTTAAGCATTTTATCTGGTCAAATTAATCCTATGGTTGCGGAACTGTTTCCGGGGGAGAAATGCAATCTTTCAGTATGATAATGCACCAATTCATACAGCTAAAGTTGTTACTGAATGGCACGAGGAACATTCTAGGGAAGTTGAACATCTTGTCTGGCCACCACAGTCCCTAGATCTCAATATTATTGAATATTTATGGTGCATCTTAGAAAAACAAGTAAGGAGTCGATATCCTCCACCATCATCACTACAAGAACTGGAGACTGTTTTAGCTGAAGAATGTACAAAAATTCCTTTGGAAACAATTCAAACTTTGTATGAGTCCATACCTCGTAGAATTCAAGCTGTAATTACAGCGAAAGGCAGTCCTACCCCATATTGAAATAAATTTGTTTGAAATTTTAAGGAGTTTCCATTATTTTGTCCAACCCCTGTATATGTGTGTGTGTCATTGTGTTTGTCCCCCACCACTATTTGACAACCATTGTTGGTGTGTTTACAGCCCCAGGTCGTTTCAGTCTACTAGAAAGAAAGAATTTCAAGGTGGTGTCCCAGCAGAGATGCAATCCAATAACTGAAATATGTAAAAGAGACATCATCAAAATCTTGAAGCTACAAATTAAATACATGATTATTCAAAACCGTGTGAATAAATAAGCATTACATTTGAGAGAGTAATCTGAACGTTAAAAGGTTAAGCAAGTCACTTCTGCTTTAGATTTAGGTTGACCAATGCCTTGTGAATGAATTCGGTAGATGAAAACTTTTTGGAAGCCCATCATGCGTGTATGTATCTTTGCTTGACAACTGGTGTTGGTTAATTCATGTCCATATAACTTAACAGTTTGACCAAAGACTGATAGAATAAATGCCAAACTTAGAGAAGTACTGGGGTTAGTTTGTCTAAGCTTGTGTAAGTGGTTCCCCCATTATGATCATGATCCAATGACTGAAGTAGGAAAAGAAAGATATGATCAAAGAGCAGAGCAGTTTGATGTTTGGAGTTGTTTATTCATTTGAAAGAGAGAAAGATATTTTTTCTGCTCTGTCACTGTGTGGTAAGAAGTTTACTTCCCAACATCACAGTTCTGGGTTCAATCTCACAATCACTTTAATTACATAAAGAGGAGTCGGAGTCAAAGTCAAACCTTTTTTGTTTCAACTCCACAACCCTGGTTAAATGATGTGAGTGTGTTTCTGTTTGTCCCCTACTCCCGCTTGACAACTGATGCGAGTGTATTTATGTCCCTGTAACATAACAGTTTAGGAAAATAGACTGATAAAATAAGTACCAGGCTTAAAAAAAGAAAGCAAAATAAATACTGGGGTAAATTCATTCAGCTAAAATTCAAGTTCATACTCCAGCATGGCAGCAGTCTAATCTTACTGAAACAAGTAAGATATATATATATATATATATATATATATATATATATATAATACTGGTAGAGGTTGAATGGGTCATCAAAGTCCAGGTTAGATCTTATTCAGTGCTATTGTTCCCCTAGACTCCTTGTACGTTTCGTCTTTGCTCTATACACACACCCACACACAAAATGGAGTTTCTGTGCAGTTACTAGAGCTTGTAGAAATAGCATTCTACTTTATAAGAAATGGTCAAACTGGATAATGTAATTCTCAGTGTAAAGAACCCGGAAAGAATGGGATGGTCATGGCTGGAACGCCTTTGGTCATTCAAAAAGTTTTTGTTTTCCAGTTGTGTAAGTTCCAGATACAGGTAAAATAAAATCATTTTAAATGAGAATTTAAACCATGTTGTGAACTTTGGAGTGGCTGTGTGGTAAGTAGCTTGCATACCAACCACATGGTTCCAGGTTCAATCCCACTGTGTGGCACCTTGGGCAAGTGTCTTCTACTATAGCCTCGGGCTGACCAAAGCCTTGTGAGTGGATTTGGTAGGCGGAAACTGAAAGAAGCCCCTCATATATATGTATATATGTATGTGTGTATATATGGTTATGTCTGTGTTTGCCCCCCCCCCCCTCCCACAACATTGCTTGACAACTGATGCTGGTGTGTTTACATCCCCGTAATTTAGTGGTTCGGCAAAAGAGACCGATAGAATAAGTACTAGGCTTACAAAGAATAAGTTCTGGGGTCGATTTGCTCGACTAAAGGCAGTATCCCTGCATGGCCGCAGTCAAATGACTGAAACAAGTAAAAGAGTAAAGAGTATATGCATCTCGTCTACTTTCTTGTGTTTACTACATCATCAACATCACCACCACCATTATTATCATTTTACATCCAGTTTCCACACTGGCATGGGTTGGACAGTTCATGACACTCTGAGTCAGTTCTTAGTTAGAGACCCTAGTACCATCTTGCTTATGGTCTTTCTACTAGAAAATTTTGTTGTTCTTGCATTCACAGACATTGAGTAAATCAGCAGTACAATGGAAAGGAAGGTGCAGTCAGAAGTAGCAGTTTGAGAAACTGTTAGACATGTATTGAGAGAGAAAAACAATTTTTTTTTTTTTTTTTTGAGGTATCTAAGCATTATTTAGATGTGTGTGTCTAATAAATAATTGCAACAGAACAAAGTCTGCTTCAGGCCTTAAGGTCACATTCACCCATTGTTTATCTTCGGAATCAATATTTTCAGATGTAACTCAAATCAAAACATTCACTTAGAAGACCATCTAAAGCTATGTTTCGCTATGTTAGAATCAGAAATATGTAATTCCTTTCTGAATTAGAAATTACCAAAATTATCATTACATGGCTTCAGTTTTGCCCTTAATGTTGATTCATTTGTTAACTAAATTGAATGAATAAGTAGATAAATGTTTATTTATTGTATTTTTATATACCAAATTATATTACCAATATCACTAGTTTTCGTCATCGTAATCATCATTTAATGTTCGTTTTCCAGGAAGGCATGCATTGAATGGTTTGACAAGAGCTAGCAAGCCAGAGGACTGCAAGTTCCAATGTCTTCCTTGGTATGGTTTTTATGGTTGGATGCCCTTCCTAATGCCAATCTCTTTACAAAGTGTACTAGGTACTTTTTATGTAGCACCAGCACTATTGAGGTCACCAGGTAACTCATCAGATAAGATCTCTCAACAGTGGGGGTTGTATTGAGGGAGGTAACTTTATGCCAGATGATGAGAGGTTAAATGTGACAGGAACAGGTGTCTTACTTTAGGAGAAAGATCTGGTTACTCCAGCTGGAAGGGAAAGAGGAAGGTGGCGAAGAGGTATCAGAACATACCCTCAAATTACAAGGAAGGTGAATAAAAAAGAAGTGGTATTAGTGCTTTTGTATGTTGTCAGTGTTTATATATTACCAGGATTTATGTCTTCATAGGTTACCAGTTTTTATGATTTTGTGTATGTTATCCATCTTTGATGTCTATATATTGGTCATTAAATGTTTTCTAAAAGGCCTGACAGTATGACAACTTTCCTGTTCTATTGTGGTAGGCCCCTCATCTGGGATGACACCTCCAGCTATGATATCTCCAGTGGCAACTTGGTGTGTTCAGTTATAAGCTCAAGGTCTACTGATTTTCCAGGCTGAGAAAAGCAAATTGTCAAGATATCGGTCACTCCCTGACAGGTTTTGGGTTGAGCCTTTGGTGGTAGAGGCCTCTTGTGTTCTTGATCTCCGGACCATATTCTTGCTCACTGCTATCAGAATGGAGATGGCTATTCATAAGTGTAAGTCCCGTGAGTCAGAGTGGCCATTCCAGTGCATGTCCCTCATTGTCCCCCAGGAAATTGTATGTTCCACACTTTAATATAAAGTTACTTCACATAAACTACTCTGCTGCCACCTCTACAAACTTTTCCTCTGTGTTTAGCCTATCTATAAACTTAATCCATTGTCTAGTTTTAATATCACCATCTGGCCCTTGATTGCCTTAGTGGAGTCTTCTATGTTGTGAGCATTTGAGTCAGGTCTCTAGTTTGAAGATACTTTCCTTCCACTCTCCTCCTCACCATCTTTGAGGTCTCTGTATGGGATCATGGATACTGTTTTTCTCCTGGGTGAGCCATAAAAAAAAATTTCTACCACATACATAGATAAAAAGTAGCAGCAGCAGCATCAACCTTATTATCCACAAACACTGCACCAAGATGCACACCACCAAAGATATGTGCAGAAGAGCAGAGTGATGACTGCTGTGTCTCTATAAGGACTACTTTTGCCCATCTCTGCTGTGGCTACTACCAGAATGAACAAACATATTCCAGCCAATTTGGGAGACCCTGTGAGGTCACTGGTTTTGCTAGAAATAGCAGCTAAATCTCCAAGTCACGTGCTACCATCTTAAGTACAAAAAGGGTACATTGGATTATGTAGTCCCTGATATAAAAAAGAACAAAATGGTTATGGCTAGAATGTCTTTGATTATAAGTCTACTTTATCCAGGACCTAACTGGGGCTAAACAACAATAGCAGGAAGCACAGGGAACAAAATGAAAAGGGAGACAAATGCAACTTACTTGGACTGTCACACTCACCACCCTGTGCAATAAACTACCTTGTCAGAATGTATAGTATGATCCATCAGCAAATGGAGGCATAGAATATTTGCAACAGTGGATTGGCAATGAGTCAGACCTAGTTATTCTACCATCTATCTGCAAGCCAATAAGAAAGCCTCTATGGAAAATTCCATTCACATTGAACACACAAATTGTACAAGTGACTCTGCTAAATCTTCCTCATATCACTTAAAAAAAGACATGGCTGGATAATTTGGTTCTAGTTTCTCAGCACATGCAAAAGACAAGATGGTGACAACTGGAATAACTCTGATCATAGATATGCTCAATTGGGTCTGACCTGCAGCTAAACAACAACAACAGATGACTTAATTTTACATACCATTTAACCAACAGTAACAACATTAGTAATATATGTACCAATGCCAACATAACTTTGTTGAGTTTCACAGAGAGTTTATCATACCCCTGTCCTTACACATTTTTGTTTATCAATATTATCACACCAATACTACTACTATTACCACCACTATAACTATCACAACTACCATCAACAATAACAATGCTATCACAGCTACTACCACTAGCAACACTATCATAACCACCACAACAAAAACAGTCTCACTTTCACACTGAAACATTTCCCTACCACCTCTCCCCACCTCCACCATTAGCACGCTGCCAATACCACCTGTACAACTTCTCAGGTTGAATGGAATCTTTCTTAATTCTGTACAAGTTAATTTTTTTAACTTGGCTCTAAAATAATTTCCTGGACTTTAAACCCCCAGAGAGAACACGGTTCAAATGAAATTGAAATCCCTTCATTGTTTGTTATTGTTCAGCCTGAAGTCAGTCCTGATTAAGTTGGCCTATGATCAAAAGTCATTCCTGACATGACCACCATGCCTTCTTTTTATGAGAGAATAGTGTGTAACTTGAGGGAGATTTCATTACTGTTTGTAACAGGTCAGGCAACTATTCTTTTATTCTTTTACTTGTTTCAGTCATTTGACTGTGGCCGTGCTGGAGCACCGCCTTTAGTCAAGCAAATCGATCCCAGGACTTATTCTTTTGTAAGCCTAGTACTTATTCTATCATTCTCTTTTGCCGAACCACTAAGTTACGGGGACATAAACGCAACAGCATCGGTTGTCAAGCAATGTTGGTGGGGACAAACACAGACATACAAACATATACACACACATACATATATACGATGGGCTTCTTTCAGTTTCCGTCTACCAAATATACTCACAACTCTTTGGTCGGCCCGAGGCTATAGTAGAAGACACTTGCCCAAGGTGCCATGCAGTGGGATTGAACCTGTAACCATGTGGTTGGTAAGCAAGCTACTTACCACATAGCCACGCCTGCACTTGTATGTACAGGGTTTCTCATTAGCTTTACGGCAAGGATTTTATACTTTGTAAGCCCTACACTAGCAAGATGTTTATGCATAGAATAAATTCAGGGACTCAGTCATGGTTTAATAAGCTTCAACTTACTATTTGGCATTTTAGATAAATGTCTTCTACCACACTCAGATTAATGAATATCTTGTGAAATTTGGTAGAGAGATCCTGTAAAGAAGCTTGTTATATCATCATCATTCATCATTTACATATCTGTTTCTACACTAACATCGGTTGGGTAGATTTCACATTCAAACTTAGTTTTTAACTGGAATTGCTGTCTTCCTACACAGGTCAGAAGATTACCATATTTGATGGCATATAAAATTATCTTTATATCTTTTTTCTGTTTCAGTCATTAGACTGTGACCATGCCGGGGCATCGCCTTGAAGAAGTTTTAGCGGAATGAATTAACCCCCAGTACTTATTTTACACACACACAGAGGCTTCTTTCAGTTTCCATCTACCAAATCCATTCACAAGGCTTTGGTTGGCCCGAAGTTAAAGTAAAAGACACTTGCCTAATGTGCCACACAGTTGGACTGAGCTTGGAACCATGTCATTGGGAAGCAAACTTCTTACCTCACAGCCATGCTTGCACCTGTACATTTTTTCTAAAAATACATCTCAAAAGATCACTCCAGCCCTACATGCTAAAGTTGGGCCTCCCATAAGCTTTAATGCACTAAAAACTATTTTTATGAATATGTACTGCTGGAATTGGGGTGCATCTAATATGCCTGTACATGTTTCATACCATCAAATATGGTATATCTCGCTCATACATTCCATTTTCATCATGGTTTCTATAGCTGGATGACCTTCCTAACAATAACAACCACATTACCTAGTGTGATGATTGCATTTCATTGTGGCATTATCACTAGAGGTGCAGTCTTGTCCTTGGTGGGACTAATGAGTCCTCTCTATCTGTAAATCTCTCTATACTCTTTACCCTTTTACTTGTTTCAGTCATTTGACTGCAGCCATGCTGGAGCACCACCTTTAGTCAAGCAAATTAACCCCAGGACTTATTCTTTGTAAGCCTAGTACTTATTCTATCGGTCTCTTTTGCTCAACTGCTAAGTTACGGGGATGTAAACACACCAGCATCGGTTGTCAAGCGATGTTGGGAGTACAGACACACACACACACACATATAAATATACATATATACGACAGGCTTCTTTCAGTTTCCGTCTACCAAATCCACTCACAATGCTTTGGTCAGCCCGAGTGGGAATGAACCCGGAACCATGTGGTTAGTAAGCAAGCTACTTAGCACACACCCATTCCTGTGCCTATGCATACAAATCTACATGCAATGAAAACCTGTACATTGAAGCAGAAATATCTGATGTAATTTTTATTTGACTAAGTCATCTCTTCAGTTTGCATTTTGTATTCTATGAAAATTAAGTAAGCACCAGAAAAAGTACTAGGGTCAATCTAATTGGCCAAAAACCTTGAAAAGGTAGTGGTCCAGTATAGCCACATCCCAATGAATGAAACCATCAAAAAGAATAAAACAGTATGTCCTGTGCTATGACATGTAATTTTTGTTGGAATCTTTGATGGCAAATAGTTTTTGTTGTTTAGCTTGGAAGTCTTTTTATTCATGTGCTGACACTTCTTGATAAGGAGAAAATAAGAGAGAGAGAGAGAGAGAGAGAGAGAGAGAGAGAGAGAGAGAGAGAGAGAGAGTGTGTGTGTGTGTGTGTGTGTGTGTGGCTTTCATTTATGCAGTGAGAGAGTATTTATACACTTGCCATAGGATAATGTATCCCTAATGTTTCAAACAGACATGAATGTCTGTTGATATAGATTTTAGAACGGTAATATAAACTTGGGATTGTATTCACAGGTGTATAGGTGTGTATGCATATATATATATATATATATATATATATATATATATATATATATATATACACATACATACACATACATGTGTGTGTGTAATATGTATATATAATACATATATTAATATATAGATTTATATGCATATTTAAATGTACATATGAATATACATACCATGTGTATGTATCTCTCGCTCCCAGTGTGTTTATATGTGTGTGTGTGTATTTGTGTGTATACACACATATATATATATATATATATATACATACACACATGATGATATATGTATGTATGTATGTTTACTCTTTTACTTGTTTCAGTCATTTGACTGTGGCCATGCTGGAGCACTGCCTTTAGTCGAGCAAATCGACCTCAGGACTTATTCTTTGTAAGCCTAGTACTTATTCTATTGGTGTCTTTTGCCGGACCGCTAAGTTACGGGGACCTAAACACACCAGCATTGGTTGTCAAGCGATGTTGGGAGGACAAACACAGACACACAAACATATACACACACATACATATATATGATGGGTTTCTTTCAGTTTCCCTCTACCAAATCCACTCACAAGGCTTTGGTCGGCTCGAGGTTATAGTAGAAGACATACTGAATCCGGAACCATGTTGTTGGTAAGCAAGCTACTTAGCACACAGCCATACCTACGCCTATAGTATGTTAATATTTGTTTTTATGTTGTTATAAAAAGACAAATTTACATTAATCTGATGGGTTACTCTATATTTTGTAGAGTACAAATTTATTATTTTTATACAAGAATGTTGTTGAAATGACTTCGAAGCTTTGACCAGCTTAGCAAGTAGTGAAAAAAAATAACCAAGAAATCTGTCAAGTGATGAAGTTTGTAGGTTTGTTTCACAATCTTAAGGTCGCAGGCTTGATTCTGCTATGTGGAAGTGTCTTTTACCACAGCCTGGTATGATCCTTGTCCTCAAATGAAATGAGCAGATGGAAACTGAAGAAGCCTTTTAGATGGACTTGTACCTGGAATTCAAAGTGCCTACTCTTTTTTTTTTTTTAGCCTACACATAAAAACAATGCGCAAATACAACTTACACATCCCTGAATATCTATCTATCTATTTGTCTGTTCTTTGATCTGCTTATTGGTCTGTGTTTGTATTCTGTTATTCTTTGACTAGTTTCAGCCATTGGACTATGTCCACGTTAGGACATGGCTTTCAAGGAGTTTTAGTCAACCATAACTACTTTCTGTATTTCAGTCTGGTACTTATTTTATCAGTCTATTCATTGAATGATTAAGTGGTACCTTTAGACACAATTCCAGTTTTACATGTTTGTCATATGTGTGTGTTTGTGTATGTATGTGTCTGACTGACTGTCTGTCTGTCTCTCTCTCTTTATTTGTTTTTGTAGATCTCTTTCTACATTTCTTAACATCAAAAGAGATTTCAGGTTGCTAGCACATCATTTCCAGAGTGTAAAGTATTGAATTGAATTGAATAGAAAGAGAGGAGGGAGGAATAGATATTTCAAAGAAATTGGGAAGATGTCGATGGTGTTGGTGGTGGCAATAGAAATGGTAGTTGTTTAGAGTTGATGGTAGATAGGTTAGGGGTGGCTGGCTCATTCAGTGGACTAATCACTGACCAGAGATAGAGCTGAAATATTGGAAAATCAGTTTTATGTACATGGGTGGCTTGAAAATTTTCAGTGGTAAGAAGTCAGATTCAGTGTTGAGTAAAGGGTAATGGTTTTTTTCTCTAAGTGTTTTTAAAAGTCAATTTTAACAGCGATTTAGCCAATAGCTACTGGTATTTAGCATTTAATAGTGACTTAAATTACTGTTTGTAGAGTGTTGGGTCTCACTTTATCATATCAGGTTCACTTACTTTGTAAACTCACTGAAGTTGTTAATGCCTTCTCCTGCCATCTTTAAGACATTTCTTCCCACCCTGATCAGTAATATTATAGTTGTCTGTAATGATATCATTTCAGGTAATAATTTTAACAATATTGTTATACTTGGGAAAGCTCATATTTTGCTAGTTAAAGACATGCACTATATATTTGGTCTTCACTTCAGCTTTATATATGACAAAAGAACCTTGACAAAGAAACTAAGAGAATTGTAATAAAGCTGAAGTGAGGACCAAATATATAGTCTGTGTGTGTTTAAGTGGCAAAATACGACCATCCCCAAGTATAACAATGTCTGTTTCAACACACAATTTCACATCAAGAATCTTGCAAAACAAATACATAAACATAAAAATTTTGACATTGTTATCTATATATGTAAAACTTGAACGTGTGTGTGTGTGTGTGTGTGTCTGACTGTGTGTGCATCACTAAAACTCGAGAACTACCCAATTTATTTCATTCAAATTTTACACATGCCTTACTTAGGGTCCATGCAGTGTCATGGACCAAAACAATTTTCAACTTCTTGCTTGATGCGAGCCTGGAGCAATTTCTTCTCTCTTACACTATTTCAGTATTACATGTCAAAAGTGAAACAATAACATCTCTATTGTAATATGAGATAATACTTTCAGTTGTAATAGTTTTACTATTAATACTTTCGAGATGTACATATATATTTCTATTAGATTCATTATGCATTTATATACTTGTTTGTGTGTGTTTATATAATATACATGTGTATATATATATATATATATATATATATATATATATATATATATATATATATATCTATATATATGTATATATATTTAGGGGTTCAGCAAGTATTGCTTCACCACACCGAAAAATAGAAATAGCAGCCAAAACTGCTATTTCTCTTCTTTAGTAGAGAAATAGTAGTTTTGGCTGCTATTTCTATTTTTCAGTGTGTGGTGAAGCAATACTTGCTGAACCCTAAATTTTTAATTGTGTTTATATATTTACTGATAATGGTTTTTAACACACTGAACTACTTGGTAAAAATATTACTAATTATCAATTAATTATTAATTTTTACCCTCTGTCTATATATATATATATATATATATATATATATATATATATATATATATATATATATATATTTATTTATATCTTTGTATATATATATATATATATATATATATATATATATATATATATATATTTATTTATATCTTTGTATATATATATATATATATATATATATATATATATATATTTATTTATATCTTTGTATATATATATATATATATATATATATATATTTATTTATATCTTTGTATATATATATATATATATATATATTTATATCTTTGTATATATATATATATATATATATATATATATATATATATATATGTATGTATATACATATACATGTATATATGCATATGTATGCATATATGTGTATGTATATATATATGTATATGTATGCATACATATATATGTATATATATGTATGTATATGTTTGTATAATATTATAAATATATAGATATATGCATATATCCATACATATATGTACATACTACATCTATATGTATACATGCATGCATATATGGGTACAGGGCATCAAAAAAGCGTTAAACACAATGAGAAATGAAAAACAAAAACATAAAAACGTAAACAGAAAACGAACTTTTTTCGAACTACGAAAAAAACAAACATAGAAATGAGACATGCAACATAAAGAGTATATCCTTTCGTCAGTTGTTCCTGTCCATCTACTCTGTGTTTCGAAGGCAAGGACAATACGCGACTTCGTTGGAACAGTCCTTCCCGCAAAGCAAATTAATTAAATTTGGAATTTTTTGTGGAGGGTGAAAGTGTTAACTAGAACAGGACAATGAGAACATGACAGTAAAAACAAATGGTGAGGGCTGTTGGGCCAAGACGATAGAAAAATTATTATGAATGCTAAGCCAAATATATATGTATGTGTATATATATATATATATGTGTGTTTAGCCCTTGACAGGGTCCCCCGATCCCTTATCTGGTGGTCATTGAGGAAACTAGGGATAGAAGAATGGTTAGTGAGAGCTGTGCAAGCCATGTACAGAGACGCTGTCAGTAAGGTGAGGGTTGGCAACGAGTATAGTGAAGAATTCTGGGTAGAGGTAGGGGTCCACTAAGGTTCAGTCCTCAGCCCCCTCCTATTTATCATAGTCCTCCAGGCGATCACAGAAGAATTCAAGACAGGATGCTCCTGGGAGCTCCTCTATGCTAATGACCTTGCACTAGTTGCTGAGTCACTATCAGAACTAGAGGAGAAGTTTCAGGTGTGGAAGCAAGGACTAGAATCAAAGGGCCTTAGAGTCAACCTAGCTTAAACCAAAGTCCTATTAAGTAGGAAGGTAGACAAAACACAAACCCCTTCAGGTAGATGGCCCTGCTCGATCTGTAGAAAAGGTGTGGGTAGAAACTCTATAAGATGCACACAGTGCAAGCTATGGACACATAAGAGGTGCAGCAATATCAGAGGAAAGTTAACTAGGAAGTTAGGTTTTGTATGTGGTAGGTGTTCAGGAGCAATAAACACAGAAAATGTGCAGAAAACAACTTCTGCCATATTCCAGGGAGAAAAAGTAGAAGTAGTTGATAGCTTCCGCTATCTAGGTGTCCAAGTTAGTAGTGGGGGGGGGGGGTGCACTGAAAGTGTAGCTGCTAGAATAAGAATAGCCTGGGCAAAGTTCAGAGAGCTCTTACCTCTGGTGGTGACAAAGGGCCTCTCACTCAGGGTAAAAGGCAGACTGTATGATGCATGTGTACGAACAGCCATGCTACATGGCAGTGAAACATGGGCCGTGACTGCTGAGGACATGCGTAAGCTCGCAAGGAATGAAGCCAGTATTCTCCGATGGATGTGTAATGTCAGTGTGCATACTTGACAGAATGTAAGTACTTTGAGAGAAAAGTTGAAACTAAGAAGCATCAGTTGTGGTGTGCAAGAGAGATGATTGCGCTGGTGTGGTCATGTAGCGAGAATGGATGAGGATAGCTGTGTGAAAAAGTGCCACACCCTAGTGGTTGAGGGAACCTGTGGAAGGGGCAGGCCCAGGAAGACCTGGGATGAGGTGGTGAAGCACAACCTCCGAACATTAGGCCTCACCGAGGCAATGGCTTCTGACCGAGACCTTTGGAAATATGCTGTGCATGAGAAAACCCGGCAAGCCAAGAGAGACCTAAATCCAAGGCCTCTGCTAGGGATGTAGCCAGCCCACTTATGCGTACCTTTCCTTTATTGGACACTAAACTCCACTTGCGAAGACCTGTTGAGGCAAGTGAAATCGAAATCAAACTAAATTCGATGACTGGCACCCATGCCAACATCGTCTCCTTCATTGGACACTAAACTCAGCTTGCGAAGACCTGTTGGGGCAAGCGAAAGCGAAATCGTGATGGCACCTGTACCAGTGGAGCGCAAAGAGCACCGTTTGAGTGTGATCGTTGCCAGAGCAGCTGCCTGGCTTCCGTGCCAGTGGCACGTAAATAGCACCATTTGAGTGTGATCATTACCAGCATCGCCATACTGGCACTTGTGCTGGTGGCACGTGAAAAGACATTCAAGCGAGGTCGTTGCCAGTGCAGCTGGACTGGCTCCTGTGCAGGTGGCATGTAAAATACACCATTTCGAGCGTGGCCGTTGCCAGTACTGCCTGACCGGCCTTCATGCCGGTGGCACGTAAAAGCACCCACTACACTCTCTGAGTGGTTGGCATTAGGAAGGGCATCCAGCTGTACAAACTCTGCCAAATCAGATTGGAGCCTGGTGTAGCCATCTGGTTCACCAGTCCTCAGTCAAATTGTCCAACCCATGCTAGCATGGAAAGCAGACGTTAAACGATGATGATGATGATATATATTGCATGCCTTAATCTCGAGCAAGTCCAGGTATCTCTGCTAGCACCTTAATCTCTATAAAATCATATCTTACTGTGTATTTTCTTCTATCAGATAATGTAGCACCTCTAGAAATAAACATCAATCAAAGTAAATGCTAAAGACACTACTTGATTGTTTGATCTATTTGAAATAGCAGACAAATCTTCTTCAAATTAGACCATAATGTCTAAAGCAAGGAAGAACATGTTGGATATCTAGAAGTCTTAGATATTTTGCTAATAAATGGGATGGTTATTCTCAGAATGCTTTTGGTTGAACCTGTCCTCCTTGGTCTCTATTCTGTACTCAATATATATATATATATATATATATATATATATATATATGTGTATAATAATAACAAATAATATATATATGCATATATACATACATATATGTGCATACTTGTATATATATATGTATATACACATGCATATATGGGCACAGGACATCACAGAACATATACAACATGAAATATGAAATACAAAAACACGGAATACAAACTTTCTTTCCGATCAGCTGTAGGGATAAGACACACTCTTGCCTGTCTCCTGTCAGAGCTTGTTCATACAGCATTCACCACTTCACCTCGTTTAGGCTTAGTAGACCTTCCTTTTTGTTTTCACTGTCCTGTTTTTTGTTATCAACTTTGACCCTCCGCAAAATCCCAAATTTTATTCAATTTGCTTTGTGGGAGCAACTATTTTTCTGAAGACGTATCTTGTCACGAATTGCTCGAAATATGGAGTAGAAAAACAGCCAACAACTAATGAAGGGTTATTCTTTATGTTGCATGTCTTGTTTTCCATTTTTTTCCTTTGTTGGTCACAAAAAGTTCGTATTCCATGTTTTTGTATTTCATATTTCATGTTGTTTACATTCTGTGATGTCCTGTGCTCATATGTGCATGTCTATATACATATATATGTATGTACATAAATGTATGCATATATATATATATATATATATATATATATATATATATATATATATATGTACATATATATATATATATATATGTACATATATATATATATATATGTACATATATATATATATATATGTACATATATATATATATATATATATATATATATATATATATATATATATATATATATGTACATATATATATATATGTACATATATATATATATGTACATATATATATATATGTACATATATATATATATATATATATATATATATATATATATATATATGTACATATATATATATATATATATGTACATATATATATATATATATATGTACATATATATATATATATATATGTACATATATATATATATATATATGTACATATATATATATATATATATGTACATATATATATATATATATATGTACATATATATATATATATATATGTACATATATATATATATATATATATATATGTACATATATATATATATATATATATGTACATATATATATATATATATATGTACATATATATATATATATATGTACATATATATATATATATATATATATATATATATATATATATTATTTATATTATATGATTGAACGCCACACATCCATTTCCAAGTAAGTTTTATCTATCTATCTATCTATCTATTTAAAACGGCATGCACAAATGCACAGTCTTTAAAACTCATTGCATATATAAACATACATACACATGTGTAGACATACATAGTTATACATTCATGAATTTTTAGGTGCAGGTGCACACACAGACACACATTTAAGCAACCACACATGATTAAATATCAAAATGCACGTGAGTACGTGCGCACAATCACACAACACACACACGATCACTTGCTTTTTTAAGCAATTTTTCATATGTAATCCAAATGAACATTTATACACACGTATATTCCACATGGTTTTAAGGAACCACAGAAACTTAAGTGCGTTCAAATACATACATATAAACACCTATATATACTTATAGTGCAAACCAATGCATATACATTTGATTGCATGAAAACAGCAAATTAAGCTCAAACACATGTTCACATAAAGTATTTGTATAAATACACATGTCCACACACACACGTCTCTGTACACATTGTAGTTTAAAGTGTACAGGTAGAGATGAGGAAGAAAGGGTTAAAAACAAGAGAGAGAAAAATGTTGCCATTTACTTTTTCTAAAAGTTAAAATATCTTAGTGATGAGAATCCTTGTAAATTTACCTTTTATAAACATTCATCCAGCTACTTCTATGACTGAAATTTGAAATATGTCTTAGGGGCTGGTGGCGGTAATACTGGTGGCAGTAGTAGCGGAGGGGTAATTTAGTCATTTCAACCTACAACAGCAAGAAAAATGAGGAATGAAAATGAAAGCAAATTTTAGAAAATGTAGCTATGTGGCAAATGCCTTGCAAGAGGAGAATTCCTCATTTGTTTTTCTTTTAAATTTTTTTGTCTATCTCCTATTTCCATCTCTCTTCTTCTTTTCTACTTTTTCTTTTAAAATGCAGGAAACTTTATGAAAGATCATCCTTCACTTTTTATGAAGTAAAGAAAGAAATATTTTCAAGTGTGGATTAATATTTGTTTCCATATCACTAAAGACTGGTCCTTTGGGTTCACTTGTACTACATTCCTTGAATAATATTTAAGAATTCCCTCTAGAATCAGTTTAATTTGATGAAATTGGGTTTAGCTGGAAAAAGATTACATCACAAGAATGATATGTAAACTATGTCAATCAAGCAACCTATTTAACTCTGTGTGTATGAGTTTGTCCTCCTCATCATTTTCATTTTTTTTATGTCCTCTTTTGATAGTTGGACAGGTCTTCAAGGTCTGAGCAATTTTTTTATTTGAACCCACTGCTCTCAAACTGTTGGACATTATGCCATGTGGTTTCTACAGCTGGATGTTCTTTCTAGCGCCAACCACTTTACCTCGTGTACTAAAAGCATTTTCTCGCACACACACACACACACACACACACACACACACACACACACACACACACATTAATTTGGGAACATCTATATGGTAGTTTGACCTGCTAGAAATAGAAGATAGATCACCCTCAAATCACTTAATGCTGCCCAAGATGCACCCTGCTTGAATGATAACAGAAAAGTCATGACTGGAACATATTTCATCACAGGTCAACTCCATAAGATTGACCTGGAGGTAAATAACAATAACCTATACATATATCATCATCTGCAACAGCATTTCATGTCTACCATTCCGTGCTACCATGGATTGGAAGGTCATAATGTTTCCCCATTTGTTGTTATATTATTTAAGTATGTTTTTTTTTATAGCTTCATGTCCTTTTTATTACTAATATCATATCACATGTAGCTTTGATGATGAACAAGTAATGGTGGATTAAGAGATGTTATCTGCAGAGGCATTGAAGGGTGAAACTATTAGTAGTGGTGTACATTAAAGGAATATCCATGAGAAGTCAATGTCAGGGGACTAACACAGGATGCAAATGGTACTGACAGAGCACTGCTGTTTGTTATATCCAAAGGTATGCTTATCTACTGCTAGCTGAAAATCCATTTTGGACAAATACTCAAGGATACAGCTGCTACTGGTGTGATTTTTGACAAAATTGTCTTTTGCTACAAAAAATAAAAACAAAATGAGGATTAGACTAGGTAATTGTCTGAGGGCCTATGGTAGAAATGCTATCAAATCTGTTATGCAATGAGAAAGTGATTATGCTCAGGATTGAGTAGACTACCATACACCTAAATGGTGTATGTCTGTGCACACACACACACACACACATGTACATGTGTGTAATACATATATATACATACATACATACATACACACACACACATATATATATATATATATATATATATATATATATATTAATTGAAATGTATAGTATTATATATCCATTACAGCTGATCTTACAATCAGTTTCGTATTAGGGGTTCAATGAAGTGTTAGGTAACAGTCCAAATATGTAACCCTGTGCTCTTCAGAGATGGCAGGGTAACCACATTTCATTCCATAACTGCCATGTCTGAAAAGTGCAGGGTTACATATTGAACTGTTACTCAATACTCTGTTGAACCCCTAGTGCAAAAATTGATCAGTAAGATTGACTGTAATCTTCTAATATAATAAAACACTTAGTGTGTTCCTGTTGGTCACGCTGTAGGGAAAGAATAGTAAAACAACAGTTGAAGTGGGAGTGTGTGGCAGTGTGAGATGCTAGTGCAGTTGGATGACATTTAAAAGATTTGCTCCCAAAACACTAGGGAAAGAAGAGTAAAACAGCAAACGGAATGGCATGGTCAGAGGCAGCTTAACTGCAGGCGAACTGTAGTCAGCAGTATTTAAATGAGCTTGACTTATATCTTGTGAGACAGAAACTGTGCTGAAGCCTATTTTGTATACCATATTTTGGTGATAGGCTAAAAACCAGTACATTCAAACATGAATATGAAGTGGTATCAAAAAGTTCCTGGACTAGTTATGTTTAACAAAAGAAGTAACTTATTTACCTAAGTTATTTACATCATCTCCTTTGAAATAGTCACCTCATGAAGCAATACACTGGTTCCATCATTCCTGCCACTTTTGGAATCCAGCCTGGAAGTCATTTTCCGTAAGTGAGTCGAGGACCTTTTGCGATTCACTCTTGATCTCGACAACAGTTTTAAAATGGTGACCTTTGAGCTGCATTTTCATCTTGGGGAAGGGATGGAAGTCTGCAGGTGCTAAATCTGGAAAATAGGGTGGGTGTGGATGTGCTACCATGTTGTTTCTGGATAGAAACTCATGAGTGAGGAGAACTTGGTGACAGAGTGCATTGTCTGTCATCTTGAAGAATCCAGTTCTTTGCGCTCCACAAATCCAGTTGCTTTCACTGAATGTCTTCCTTCAAACACTTCAAAATCTCGTTGATTATCCTCCGACAATCACCATGCACAAGCTGATGAATTTTCTCCACATTTCAAGGGGTGACACTTGTGGCAGGTCTTCCAGATCACTCATTGTCTTCAAGGGACATTCTTTTGCTTTTGAAGTGCCTGTGCCACTGGAAACATTGCATACAACCCATTGCCTCATTGCTGTATGTTTGCAGAAGCATGCTCAATGTCTCTGTAGAAGACTTGCCAAGTTTAATGCAAAATTTCACGTTGGCTCTTTGTTCCAACTTCTTGTCCATGACAGAAATCGCAGACTACAGCATACACGTGATCCGAAAAACACAAATTTTACATCTTGTGAAGTAAATACAGCATTTCACTCAGCACACTGCCTCTTGAAGAAGGTCACTGTTAGCGCACTACAGAACTAATCTGGGAACTTTTTGATACCACCTCGTAATACCCCATAATACCTATGGGAATGTTTTTGCATTTTAAATGCAAATACTAGTCAACAGATTGATCTTAAATCGTTAGAGGTGGTGCCTAGCATTGCCACAGTTCAATAAATGGAATCAGAAAAATGATAGTGACACTCATTTACAACTTTCATGCAATATAAAGGCAAGGAGGTAACACACACACTTACATCTCTGTCTGTCTCTTTCTCACTTCTTCTCTCCCCCCCCCCCACACTCTATATATATATTTGGGATTGTTTCAGTTTCTTTCTACCAAATTCACTCACAAGGCTTTGGTTGGCCTGAAGCTATCATAGAAGACACTTGCCCAAAGTGTCATTCTTTGAGACTGAATTTGAGACCACATGGTTAGGAAATAAGCTTCTTAATCACTCAACCATGCCTGCTTATATAAAAAGATGGGATGGTCATGGGGGAGAGTCTTGTATCGTAGGTCTACCAGTCAACTGTCATAGGATTACGACACAAGAAAAGATTTTAAAAATTGTTATTCTTTTCTTTCTCCTGATTTACATCTAGTTTACAATTGTGTGACTATTTCAAGATAATTAGGTAATTAAATACAACAATCTAAAGATTATATAAATCTCATGAAAAAGAATTGTCGACAAACAGAAATGGCTAATGGAAGAGAAATATTGCTGATGATTCAGTTAAAAACTGTAGAATGGCAATTGTGAACAATGGTGATGACAATAATGATGATGATGATGGTGGTGGTGGTGGTTGGTGCTTATGGTAATACTGATGATGAAGAGGAGGAGAATTGAAAACATATTCTATTTTAATCCTCCATCTCAAGAATAAATTTGTATCTGCTGAATATAAATTAAAATTTGAATTTTGAATTTCAAATTAAAGAAGAACTGCTGTTAATTTAACTCTGATTTCTTTATTTGATGCAACTTAATGATTTAGTTGTCTTTGGTTGTTTTCATAACAAGATTGATATTCATTCTACAGATGGAATGTTAAATTCTAGGTCAATCTCTATTTTCTTCCTATTTAAGAAGAAATGTCAGTTTAGCCTTTTTGGGAATGTACTTGAACTTATTTTGGTGGTGGAGGCGGTTTTGGTGATTATGGTGGTGGTAGTATAAGTAGTGGTGGAGTAGTAGTGATGGTTTTGAATGTAGTGGTGGTAGTGGTATTTGGGGAATTGTAATGATATTAGTGGGGTGATGATATTGGTATAGGTGGTGGTGGCGGTGTGGTAGTATTATCTTTTATCTGTTTCAGTCATTAGACTGTGACCATGCTGGGGCATCGCCTTGAATTATTTTCAGTTGAATGAATTGACCCCAGTACTTATTATTTTTTGAAGCCTGGTACTTATTCTATTGGTGTCTTTTGCTGAACCACTAAGTTACAGGGATGTAAACACACCAACACCAGTTGTCAACTAGTGGTAAGGGACAAACACACACACACATGCATGCACGCACACATATGTGATGGACTTCTTTCAGTTTTTGTCTACCAAATCCACTCACAAGACTTTGGTCAGTCTGTGGCTATAGTAGAAGACACTTGCCCACACTGCGGCGCAATGGGACTGAACTCAGGACCATGTGGTGGGGAAGCAAGCTTCTTACCACACAGCTATACCTGTGCCTATTGGTTTTGTTGGTGATATTTGTAGTGGTGATATTACTGGTATTACTGGCAATAGTGACGTTGGTACTGGTGGGATCAAGTAGTGGCAGCAATGATAGTGAAAGCAGTAGTGGTGGTGTTATTGAGAAGAATTTGTGGTGTTGGTGGAGGTTGTAGTAAAGGCAGAAAGAACATAAATTTGCAAGCATGGGTTTAGGTCCTAATCTGAGATTATGATAGATGTCTTTATTTTCAGTGGTTCACTACCAGGGTCCATATAAGGTTTTGTTTTTAAAATTTATATGCAATAAATTGTTTATACATTTACAATACACAGAATATTTTAATTTTTTTATACAATGCATAATAATATTTAATTATAGAAATACAGTAGGATTTTAAAAATATATACTGAATGGCTATGGAGGTGCAGTAGAGTAAAATAGGAATGAAAGGGGTCCATAGATAAAACATGGTTGAGAGCCTGGTTGTTGTTTAAATCCTCTCCAACCCTAGTTTAGTAGGCTGAGTCACAGTTGTCCCAGCTAGAGTGGGGGAATTTATCTTTTTTTTCTTTTTCTTCCAAGCACATCTTACTGAGGACTACCAATGTACCATAATTTTGATATAGTAGGATATGTTAATGCAGCAAGTTAGCAGAATTGTGGCATATCAGACAGAATGTTTTGTGGCATTTCTTCCAACTCATTCTGAGTTCAAATTCCACTGAAGTTGATTTTGCCTTTCATCTTTTGGGGATTGATTAAAAAAACACCAGTTGAACACTGTTACTTCTAAATGTGAACAACTTAATGTGACTGACTTCCTTCTCCCCTCAAAACTGCTGGTCTTGAACCAAAATTAGAAAAAATATAGTAGGTTAGAATTTGAACAGAGATTTGATTGCTATTTCTACTGGTTAAGTGTGTATAGACTCCTTCATATATTCCTGTAGTGTATTCTTGAGATAATACAATAACAGACTACTAGCTGAGGGTGTAAATCCTTATCTTCCATTCTTCAGTCCCTGGTAGAGATTTGGTTATAAAGGAAGTATATACAAACACAACACAATGGCTCAAGTTTATTATTGTATTCAATACAGAGACTTGTTTGTACTGGGTTTTAGAAATAGCCAACATAATAAATCTATTCTAACAGTCCATACAAATGAAACAAAGAAGCCTTTATGTGGTTGCCTGATTTGCTAGAAATAGCAGCCAGATTACATTCTTCTGTTTTAATGCTTTGCCATATTTTTCACAAAACTCTCTGTCAATATATATTGGTTAATTTGAAAATATCACTAAGATTTTTAGATATAAATATACAATGGGGCACATATATACAAATTGTTCCCTAAATGGACAAATTAAGTAACAAGTGTTTTTCTAAAAAAAAATTAAATTCTCATAACAAGCTGAAATTTGATCAATGTACCTCGAGATTAAGTTTCTCAAAGAGCTATATCTATGCCTCACATTTCTATTTCCAGTCAAAAATCATTCCACTTATGTTGTTATTAACCTTGATTTGGAAAGGCATGAGTATGACATTGATTCATGTTTTCTTTATAAATCTGAATCTTTATGACAAATCGAAAAGGAATCAGTATATTTTTTATGTCATTCAAAACATTATCTAAAGCTTTCAGATTGTAATTATTCAACCGTTTGTATATAATGATGATAGTGTTCTTGTATTCAATCATTTTGATTGATAGGTAGATTTGAAATATAAATTTGAGTCTTGTATGGTGTTTCATAGTCAAAATCCCTTTCATCTGAAATTCCTATAGGGTAGATTATCTCATGTATTGCAAGTAGAACTGATTGAATCTACAGCTGAACTCTTTGATATTCCAAACTCAGGTAGTATTGATCAAGATAGTGATACTACATGAAATCTGAACAAGATTGATCTGAAGATTAAAAGGAAAAACTGCTAAAACTCACTATGTATTGAAGGACCTTCTTTCTGTTTTCAACGTAGCATCTTTATTTGAACATAAAAGAATTTGTTTTTGTTCAAGGTACATATTTTGAGGAAACCTCCCTCAAAATTACATTCATTTTGACATGTACAATATTTCAACTTAGTCTTTAGTTTTCTTTAGCTGGAGAGATAAGTATGAATGAAGTCTATAAAATTATTGAGACTAGCACAGCTAGAGTGGAATAAATCTAGAGCCTTTCTCCTTCTATTATCCATCCATCTCCTCCACCTGCTATTCCTTGGGATGGTCATGGCAGTAGAGTCATCAGGTCCTCCATAGGACCCTTTCAGAAGCAACTGTCATTACACATTCTAGCTGGATTCCTAAGTGTGACCAACTGAGGCCATGAGTATTATCCGACCATCTTATTCTTGGTCTACCTCTAGGTCTCCTGCCAGTTGGCTTGGTTTGAAGAATCTATCTTGTGATTTTTTTCCTGCTACATTCTCATCACATATTCATAATGTTGGAGCTGTGACCTCTCAATGCAGAGACATACAGCTGCCTCAACCTGGAGAGTTCCTGATCTGCTCTAAATCCATTTATACCTATGATGTACAGTGAGATAAAACAACTTCATTTTTATTAATTGACTGATATCATCATCATCATCATCATCATCATCCATTTTCCATGCTGGCATGGATTGGGCAGTCTGACCAGAGCTGGCAAGCAGGAGAGCTGCACCAAGTTCCAGTCTGATTTGGCTTGGTTTCTATGGCTAGGGAGCGATTTGAGAGACATTTAGATACTATTTCTTGTCAAATGAATGGCTTCATAGAAGCTCCCTTCTTAGCTTGTTTGAGTGGGCAGGCAGTGTGAGTGAGTGATTGGAGGAAAAGTTATGGTTGAGGAGTTGGTAAACATAGAATCAATGTTGCAAGTGAGTTGTGTTGGTGCTGAGAGTTGAGAAAATCAAAGCAGGTGTAGTAGGCATGTGGTTAAGAATTCCACATTGGAATTGGCTGATTGTGTGTTCAGTCCCACTGCATGGCACCTTAAGCAAGTATCTTCTGTTATAGTCTTGGGCTGACCAAGCCCTGTGAGTAGATTTGGTAGACAGAAACTGAAAGAAGCCTGTTATATATATATATATGTGTGTGTGTGTGTGTGTGTTTGTTTCTTTGTGTCTGTGTTTGTCCCCCACCACAGCTTGATAACTGATGTTGGTGTATTTATGTCCCCATAACTTAGCAGTTCAGTAAAATGAACTGATAGAATAAGTACTAGGCTTTAAAATAAGTCTTAAGGTCGATTTTTTTGGACTAAATATTCTTCAAGGCAGTGTCCCAGCATGGCGTAGCCAAATGACTTAAACAATAGGCACAGGAGTGGCTGTGTGGTAAGTAGCTTGCTTACCAACCACATGGTTCTGAGTTCAGTCCCACCTTGTGGCACTTTGGGCAAGTGTCTTCTACTATAGTCTCAGGCCGACCAAAGCCTTGTGAGTGGATTTGGCAGGCGGAAGCTGAAAGAAGCCTGTTGTATCTATATATATATATATATATATAACTTTTATAAGTAATATTCTAAAAGAATATGTAACTGAACTTATACTGTGTGCTCTATTTTTTGAGCAAATAAATATATATATGGAAGGAATGAACTTTACAAATTTCAGAAGGATTAATTTTACAATTTATAAGAAGGACAGTATACATTTTATTATTATTTTTAATTTTTAATATTTCTAATGTTTTAATTAATATTATATATATACCATTGGTTCTTAATTCATCTCCGAAGAGCGGAATTACTGATAGTATGTTGATCTTTTGATCACATTGTGATTATAGTAATATCCGCGAAACGATCGTCAGATGTTTAATTCTTTAAATTTTAGGCTTTTTTTTATATTTTAGACTTTACAATATTCATGCTTAATTACGTATAAAATTTTTATACGCATTTATATTCACATGTATCTTTATCTACATTCATATTTTTATACATATTTATATTTATATTTCGTATATTTATATTATAAATTTTAAATTTATTATATTACCATGTCATATTGGATATATATCTTTAGAAATATTAAATATTGATTTCCTGAGAATTTTATTGATAAGTTTATGAATTTATTAATAATATAAACACACACACACACACACACACACACACACACACACACACACACACACACACACACACACACACACACACACACACATATATGTATATATATATATATATATATATATATGTATTGATGATGATGATGATATGTATGTATATGTTTGTGTGTCTGTGTTTGTCCCCCAACATCGCTTGACAGCGGATGCTGGTGTATTTACATCACTTAGCGGTTCAGCAAGAAAGACCGATAGAATAAGTACTAGGCTTACAAAGAATAAGTCCTGGGGTTGATTTGCTCGACTAAAGGCGGTGCTCCAGCATGGCCACAGTCAAATGACTGAAACAAATAAAAGAATAAAGTAAAAGATGGTGGATTCATTATTTGAAGGAGGTTTAACTGCTATTTCTAGAGGGTCGAGCAACCATGTAGAACAGTACTTGCCAACATTTTTTAAAGATGATACACTTCTGTTTCACTAAAAATGAAATAATATGCAATATATAACCAGACACTCAAAAGTAAAGCCCTGTAATCAAAACAGCTAATCGATGTTTAGTTTTAATTTGTATCTTACCATTTACTTGTTTCAGTCACTGGCCTGTGGTCATGCTGAGTCACTGCCCTGAAAGGTTTTAGTTGAATAAATTGAACTTAGTATAGATTTTTAAACTTGGTACTTATTCTGTTGGTCTCTTTTGCAGAATTGCTGAGCTAGGGGTATGTAAACAAACCAACACTGGTTATCAAGTGATGGGTGGAAAACAAACACTGACACAAAGAGACAACACATGCACACACACACACACACACACACACACACACACGTACATACTATCTTACTTGGAAACGGGTAAAGGTTAGCAACTAGAAGGGCATCCAGTCATAGAGAATCTGCCTCAACAAACTCTACCCATCCCATGCAAGCCTGGAAAAGTGAACGTTAAACTGAAGATGATATACATAGCTGATAAGTTTCCATCTACCAAATTCACTAACAAGGCATTGGTTGGCTCTATAATGTAGTAGCAACCACTCAAGGTGCCATACAGTAGGACTGAACCACATGGTTACAAAGTGAGCTTCTTAACTACATAGCTGTTTGCACCTATATATGAAAAAATAAATGAGAAAAAAATATTCTAATTTTGGATAATTTCATGACATTTTTGTATAAATTTGCAGCACATTTGTGTAATTTTGTAACATCTCTATAATTTTGAGTCATATTTGCTTAATTTTGAGATACATTAACATCATTTTGTGGCATTTGTACAAATTTGCAACATATTTGTATAAATTTGTGGTACTTTGGTATTAGTTTGCAAATATATTGGGAAGCATTGATATGAAGTACTACTTGTTAGGGAAAAATGTTGTAGTGGTAATTATTGGCCAGTTTAGTAACTTAGTGTTCAAAGTTGAAATCCTTGCATGGTTTACTCAGATTTTGCAATTTGGCTAAATCACTTCTAGAATGATAATTTTTTTTATAGTTGTGCGAAAAATATTTTTTAATTAAAAAATCCTCAGCTCATTTGCAGCAAATTACTATAATACAAATGTGAAAAATAATTTACATAATTAACTATGAGTTGTAGAAAAAAATAAAAATACTCTTGCTTGTATGTGCTTGTGATAATGTTGTGAGCAACAAGAGGAAATAAACCACTTAGAAGATTCATGTCTAACTTTAAAATGAAAAGGAAGTTTCAAACTTGATCAATGTCTTTTGAGTTGAGGTGAATATTCTTTTGTTTTAAATAAATATTAATGGCAATGAGCTGAAGGTCAAGTTGGTGCATTAAACCATTGCAAGTAGCTAGGAACTTGCTCAGAAATTGACAGATTTCATTAAGAGAATGAGTTAAAAGTTTTCGATATTTCTTTGACGGTTTTTCTCAATTGGAAGGATTGCTTTAACACATTTGGTTTTTTATTTAGATCATCATAAGATTATTTTTAAAGGTTTCCCTTTCCACCCCTACACCCCACCTTTTTTTTATTTTTAGAGTTTTACATTCAACAAATTCACTTAATTTTTCCAATCATATAGAAACTTCAAATCAATACAATCACTGAAAGTT